>NC_061514.1:37017716-37100503 GCF_022539505.1 Lolium rigidum | reverse complement strand
AATAGAAAAAAATGAAAAAATGAAAAAAATGAATTTTCTATTTGTATTTCACATTTTCACATTTCTACATTTTCTATTTGTATTTCACATTTTCACATTTCTACATTTTCTATTTGTATTTTCTATTTTCTATTTGTATTTCTAAATAGCATACAATAAATTTCTAAATAGCATGAAAAAATGAAAAAAGCCTTACAGGCAGGGGGCTGGCGCGTGCAAGGGAGGCCGGGGGCGGCGCGTGCAGGGGAGGCCGGGAGCGGCGCGAGGTGGCGGCGGGAAGGATGGGGCGGCGTGTGGCTGCCGGGGGCGGCGCGAGCAGCCACGGCGGCGACGCGTGTAGGGGAGGCCGGGGGCGGCGCGAGGAGGCGGCGGGGAGGCAGAGCAGGGGGCGGCGGCGCGAGCAGGGGGCGGCGGCGGGGAGGCAGAGCAGGGGCGGCGGCGGGGAGGCAGGGTGCGGCGGCGGGGTGGCAGGGTGCGGCGGCGGGCTCGAGGGGAATGGGCGGCGGGCTCGAGGGGAATGGGGCGCGTGCGGAACAGGTGCGCGTGAGGACCAGATAAGGTCCGGCTCGACCAGATCCGGCCGACCGCGCCCACCCCTCACGCTATGCCGAGGGCCAGGCATATGCCGAGGGCAGCCCTCGGCATAGCCCCTTTTTTATTTTTCAATTTATTTTCTATTTTAAATTTTATTAATGTCAATTATATTTATTAAATTATATATGTCCATGCAAATTATATATTTATTTTCTGTTTTAATCTTCTACATTCTCAAGCTATGCGCATAAATAATTTTACCATATCTTAACTTAATATTCCCCCCGGTAGACGAAACCCTAATCCGGGAGCCCCGCAGATCTACCCCTTTGACCGGCCTCCGATAACAGTTGAACTATGGACTTTTCTCTTACTTTGTGTTGTGTTAGGTCATCGGAACATGTAGTGCCAATAATTACCCTATCTTACATCACTATTCCCTCCGGTAGACAAAACCCTAATCCGGTAGCCCCGCAGATCTACCCCTTTGACCGACCTCCGATGACAGCTGACCCATGGACTTTTCTCTTCCTTTGTGTTGTGTTAGGTCATCGGAACATGTAGTATCAATAGTTACCCTATCGGCGCATCAATATTCCCACCGGTAGAAGAAACCCTAATCTGGGAGCCCCGCAGATCTACCCCTTTGACTGCATCCCATCGGGGGTCCCCCGGTGGGCATATGCCTCCATTTGAGCTTGGTTAGGTCATAGGTACATGTGGAAACAAAAATCATCCCATATGATCCCAAGATTCTCTCCGGTTCACGTACGAGGAGTTCCCCTATACATGCAGAATCTGCCCAAGTGTAGGAACCCCCTGTCCGAGAAGCCGGACACACCTGGGGGATAGCCTTGGATATAAAACCATCTCAAATCAATTTTGTGCATGCCATGTGGACAGACACAAGTTTTGGGGCCATCCCCTGGATCCGGTGCTCGATTTCTGACGAAACCCTAGTTCAGTTGACCGCGCGGTCTACCCCTTTGACTGCATCCCATCGGGGGTCCCCCGGTGGGCATATGCCTCCATTTGAGCTTGGTTAGGTCATAGGTACATGTGGAAACAAAAATCATCCCATATGATATCAAGTTTCTCTCCGGTTCACGTACGAGGAGTTCCCCCTATACATGCGGAATCTCGCCCAAGTGTAGGAACCCCCGTCCGAGAAGCCGGACACACCTGGGGGTAGCCTTGGATATAAAACCATCTCAAATCAATTTTGTGCATGCCATGTGGACACACACAAGTTTTGGGGCCATTCCCTAGATCCGACGCTCGATTTCTGACGAAACCCTAGTTCTGTTGACCGCGCGGTCTACCCCTTTGATTGCATCCCATCGGGGTCCCCGGTGGGCATATGCCTCCATTTGAGCTTGGTTAGGTCATAGGTACATGTGGAAACAAAAATCATCCCATATGATCCCAAGATTCTCTCCGGTTCACGTACGAGGGAGTTCCCCCTATACATGCGGAACTGCGCCAAGTGTAGGAACCCCCTGTCCGATAATCCGGACACACACGGGGGTAGCCTTGGATATAAAACCATCTCAAATCACTTTTGTGCATTCCATGTGAACACACACAAGTTCTGGGGCCATTCCCTAGATCCGATGCTCGATTTCCGACGAAACCCTAGTTACGTTGACCGCGCGGTCTACCCTTTGATCGCATCCCATCGGGGTCCCCGGTGGGCATATGCCTCCATTTGAGCTTGGTTAGGTCATAGGTACATGTGGAAACAAAAATCATCCCATATGATATCAAGTTTCTCTCCGGTTCACGTACGAGGAGTTCCCCCTATACATGCGGAACCGCCCAAGTGTAGTAACCCCCTGTCCGAGAAGCCGGACACACCTGGGGGCGAAGCCTTGGATATAAAACCATCTCAAATCACTTTTGTGCATTCCATGTGGACACACACCAGTTCTGGGGCCATTCCCTAGATCCGACGCTCGATTTCCGACGAAACCCTAGTTCTGTTGACCGCGCGGTCTACCCCTTTGGCTGCATCCCATCGGGGGTCCCCCGGTGGGCATATGCCTCCATTTGAGCTTGGTTAGGTCATAGGTACATGTGGAAACAAAAATCATCCCATATGATATCAAGTTTCTCTCCGGTTCACGTACGAGGGAGTCCCCCTATACATGTAGAATCCGCCCAAGTGTAGGAACCCCCGTCCGAGAAGCCGGACACACCTGGGGGTAGCCTTGGATATAAAACCATCTCAAATCACTTTTGTGCATTCCATGTGGACACACACAAGTTCCGGGGCCATTCCCTAGATCCGATGCTAGATTTCCGACGAAACCCTAGTTACGTTGACCGCGCGCTCTACCCTTTGATCGCATCCCATCGGGGTCCCCGGTGGGCATATGCCTCCATTTGAGCTTGGTTAGGTCATAGGTACATGTGGAAACAAAAATCATCCCATATGATATCAAGTTTCTCTCCGGTTCACGTACGAGGGAGTTCCCCCTATACATGCGGAACCGCCCAAGTGTAGGAACCCCTGTCCGAGAAGCCGGACACACCCGGGGGTAGCCTTGGATATAAAACCATCTCAAATCACTTTTGTGCATTCCATGTGGACACACACAAGTTCTGGGGCCATTCCCTAGATCCGACGCTCGATTTCCGATGAAACCCTAGTTACGTTGACCGCGCGGTCTACCCCTTTGATCGCATCCCATCGGGGTCCCCGGTGGGCATATGCCTCCATTTGAGCTTGGTTAGGTCATAGGTACATGTGGAAACAAAAATCATCCCATATGATCTCAAGTTTCTCTCCGGTTCAACTCGAGGGAGTTCCCCCTATACATGCGGAATCCGCCTAAGTGTAGTAACCCCCGTCCGAGAAGCCGGACACACACGGGGGGGTAGCCTTGGATATAAAACCATCTCAAATCACTTTTGTGCATTCCATGTGGACACACACAAGTTCTGGGGCCATTCCCTAGATCCGATGCTAGATTTCCGACGAAACCCTAGTTACGTTGACCGCGCGCTCTACCCCTTTGATCGCATCCCATCGGGGTCCCCGGTGGGCATATGCCTCCATTTGAGCTTGGTTAGGTCATAGGTACATTTGGAAACAAGGATCATCCCATATGATCTCAAGTTTCTCTCCGGTTCACCTCCGAGGAGTTCCCTATACATGCGTGAATGCCGCCTAAGTGTAGGACCCCCTGTCCAGAAGCCGGACACACACAGGGGGTAGCCTTGGATATAAAACCATCTCAAATCACTTTTGTGCATTACATGTGGACACACACAAGTTTTGGGGCCATTCCCTAGATCCGATGCTCGATTTCCGATGAAACCCTAGTTCCGTTGACCGCGCGGTCTACCCTTTGATCGCATCCCATCGGGGGTCCCCGGTGGGCATATGCCTCCATTTGAGCTTGGTTAGGTCATAGGTACATGTGGAAACAAAAATCATCCCATATGATATCAAGTTTCTCTCCGGTTCACGTACGAGGGAGTCCCCCTATACATGCGAATCCGCCTAAGTGTAGGAACCCCACGTCCGAGAAGCCGGACACACACGGGGGGTAGCCTTGGATATAAAACCATCTCAAATCACTTTTGTGCATTCCATGTGGACACACACAAGTTACGGGGACATTCCCTAGATCCGATGCTAGATTTCCGACGAAACCCTAGTTACGTTGACCAAAAGGCGTATCCGGTTGGAGATACCCCTTTGATCGCATCCCATCGGGGGTCCCCGGTGGGCATATGCCTCCATTTGAGCTTGGTTAGGTCATAGGTACATGGTAAAACAAGGATCATCCCATATGATCTCAAGTTTCTCTCCGGTTCACGTACGAGGCGGTTCCCCTATACATCCGGAATCGCACTAAGTGTAGGAACCCCCTGTCCGAGAAGCCGGACACACCTTGGGGGTATCCTTGGATATAAAACCATCTCAAATCACTTTTGTGCATGCCATGTGGGCACACACAAGTTTTCCAGCGATTCCGACGCTCCGGTGGTCTGTAACTTGGAAAACCCTAGGGCGGGGACCCCACACATCTACCCCTATAGCTTTCTCCGTGCGAGGGTTTACCAGTGGACTTTTTTATTTATTTTGCTTTGTTTAGGACATATGTACATGGAAACCATAGGTTGGGCATACTTTACCATAAAATAGGCTCCGTTTGAGCCGTGGCGGGAGTTTCCACATACAGATCCTGGATTTTACCAAGTGCTAGCCCATGCATGCGGAAATCGTCAACGCCGGGTACATGCAAGGTTAGCCAATCCTTACATCACAATTTTACACATATGTTATGGGCATATGCAAGTTTTCCAGGGATTCCGACGCTCCGATGGTCTGTATCTTGGAAAACCCTAGGGCGGGGATCCCGCAGATCTACCCCTATAGCTTTCTCCGTGCTAGGGTTTACAAATGGACTTTTTTACTTGCTTTGGTTTGTTTAGGACATATGTAAATGGAAACCATAAGTTGGGCATACTTTACCATAAAATAGGCTCCGTTTGAGCCGTGGCGGGAGTTTCCACATACAGATCCTGGATTTTACCAAGTGCTAGCCCATGCATGCGGAAATCGTCAACGCCGGGTACATGCAAGGTTAGCCAATCCTTACATCACAATTTTACACATATGTTATGGGCATATGCAAGTTTTCCAGGGATTCCGACGCTCCGATGGTCTGTATCTTGGAAAACCCTAGGGCGGGGATCCCGCAGATCGACCCCTATAGCTTTCTCCGTGCTAGGGTTTACAAATGGACTTTTTTACTTGCTTTGGTTTGTTTAGGACATATGTACATGGAAACCATAAGTTGGGCATACTTTACCATAAAATAGGCTCCGTTTGAGCCGTGGCGGGAGTTTCCACATACAGATCCTGGATTTTACCAAGTGCTAGCCCATGCATGCGGAAATCGTCAACGCCGGGTACATGCAAGGTTAGCCAATCCTTACATCACAATTTTACACATATGTTATGGGCATATGCAAGTTTTCCAGGGATTCAGACGCTCCGATGGTCCGTATCTTGGAAAACCCTAGGGCGAGGATCCCGCAGATCTACCCCTATAGCTTTCTCCGTGCTAGGGTTTACAAATGGACTTTTTACTTGCTTTGGTTTGTTTAGGACATATGTACATGGAAACCATAAGTTGGGCATACTTTACCATAAAATAGGCTCCGTTTGAGCCGTGGCGGGAGTTTCCACATACAGATCCTGGATTTTACCAAGTGCTAGCCCATGCATGCGGAAATCGTCAACGCCGGGTACATGCAAGGTTAGCCAATCCTTACATCACAATTTTACACATATGTTATGGGCATATGCAAGTTTTCCGGGGATTCCGACGCTCCGAGTGGTACGTATCTTGGAAAACCCTAGGGCGAGGATCCCGCAGATCTACCCCTATAGCTTTCTCCGTGCTAGGGTTTACAAATGGACTTTTTTACTTGCTTTGGTTTGTTTAGGACATATGTACATGGAAACCATAAGTTGGGCATACTTTACCATAAAATAGACTCCGTTTGAGCTGTGGCGGGAGTTTCCACATACAGATCCTGTATTTTACCAAGTGCTAGCCCATGTATGCGGAAATCGTCAACGCCGGGTACATGCAAGGTTAGCCAAACCCTAGGGCGGTGACCCCGCAGATCTACCCCTAGGGTTAGGGTTAGGGATAGCATCCGGGTGAGGTTAAGGGTTACCAAAATGTTCGCAAAATAGAAAGTTGGCCCGCGAAGCGGGAAACCCTAGGGCGGGAATGGCCTCGGTTAGGGTTAGGGTTGGAGTTAGGGTTAGCAATGGAATTTTCCTAAATGTTTAAGGACATATGTACATAGATAGCGAAGTTCGGCCTAGTGGCTCCGGTTGACCCGTCCGCGAAGAGCGTCACCCGTGGGACCTACATATATGCAATGCATCGTCGAATTCTTAAAAAATAGAACCTTTTTTTACATAATTCATACTAGTAAATAAATAATAGAAACATAATATAAAGTAATATGAGAGGGAGAAAAAAGAAAAAAAATAAAAAAGGTTCTATATGCCGAGGGTGGCCGTCGGCATAGGGGGGCCAGGCCCTATGCCGAGGGTAGCCCTCGGCGTCTGTGAGACGCCGTGAGAGGGCCGTCATGTCGCCGCTGGAACAGGCACCATGTTACTGCCTATGCCGAGGGGCTGGTAGACGCCGACGGCGGCCCTCGGCATAGGAGCCTGTACGCCGACGGTATCTAGACGCCGACGGTCGGCTTCCGGCGCTGCCCCGGCGAGGCCATACGCCGACGGCCCCGATAAAACGCCCTCGGCGTAGGGTTTGGCCGTCGGCGTCTCCGACCATTCCTGTAGTGAATTGGTTGCAACTAAGATCCCGGAATTAAAACTCGAGAGGCTTTAAGACTAGATTCTACATATTCAGTACGAAAAATCTGTTGTTAGCTTTCAAGTACATACGGTGGTCAAGCCCTCATGTCTAAGCTCAATATTTAAGTTAGTCATAAATTCCCCAAATTACACTAGGACACACTGGCAGCTGAGTAATGAAAAAGGAAATATTCCAATTTAGTATTACTACTAAACCTGAGTTTCGTGCACCTTTTGTTGCACTTAACTTGCCCTGTAGCCTCAAGAAAACATGAGTAGTAGACTACTGTAGGTAGCAGAAAAAAAAGGAAGGGAAAAATATACGGGCAGTCATGCATGCGCCCGAGGTAAGTGCCGGCTTGAATTGACAGAATGTTACTAACTCCTACTCATGCATTCTTCCGATCTATGTGGTTCAGCAAGCTGGTCATACATTCCATCTGTAATTAGAGTTAGTAAAATTCCCTTTGCAGGTATCTTCAATTTGAATAGCTACAACACAACTTACTGAACCTGAAATCCTATGATGTTCTCTGTTGGAGGTATATTCAACTGCCTTGCATACAAGAACTTGTTTGATCGAGAAAAGAGTTATGGATTGTCTATGATATTAGATTGGTCATAGTCAGCTTATTTAGGTAGGTATGATATACTTAATTTTCCTCTTGTTTTGCATTTAAAAAAACTTGCAGTCATGTATCATATGTGGTCTAAGTCCAATCAACCTGCAGATCTTTCTCTGGTTCATATGTTGTCTATTAGACATTTTCTTATAATTCAAAATAGTCATACATCTATGTCATATTCTTATAATTGACTCTTGCGCTCGTGCGTTTATAATCCACTTCAATAGGTCTTGTTGCATTTCCAAACAGAAGGTTTACTGTATGCAAATATCTTATGTGCTGGTAGAAATGTAGATTTATTACTACTGTACATCCTACTACTGCAGTTCATCCATAGGCGTATCTGATAAGATAATTACTAATAGCAGTTTTTGTGACATTGGTTTGTAATTCGGTGATTGCAGGTCTTCATATTTTACTCAATATGGTGGCTGACAACAATAGCTCCCAAAGGGAACTCTAGTGCTTGGTCATATGGTCTAGTGGTGTCAGTATTTGTAAGAATATTTTGTTTGGATTTTGTGATGTTGTCCAGCAAGGAGGTTGTTATTTGTGCATTTTTTCTGTTTTTTTTTCTCATAATGGGCATCTAGCTTACACACACTCGTGTCAATGTAAATTTTTTCATACTTATGTTTTTATTTACAATTACTGATTTCTCAGTGTATTTGTATTGACCGTTTCTATGAACGAGTATCCAATTATCTTTTGCCTATACCATAATATCAGTTTGCATAAGTATTATGTTGTTATTGAATATTGATAGTATATATTTTCTAGAGAGCAAGCGTCTTCATCTTAGGAATGAAATAAAATCATGCCTCTATGATATCCCTCCTGAGACATGCCAAGATGCCGGGACAATATAAATGTCTCAAGAAAAGAACAAAATGTCATAACAAGGTGCCGCTACATATTTGGAAATGACAATATATGTCTCTACGTCTTGCCTTTATATTTTTAGAGACCGAATAAAACGTCTAGCGTAAATGTCTCTACATTTCTAGATGTGAATACATTGGCAAACTAAAATGTGTTTATTGATATTAGAGACAAACTAAAATGTTGCATGAAAATGCCTCTATACCAATACATACACATTCCAGGTGTATCTTTGAAGTGCCTCTATGCGTGTAGGTACACAATCTGATGTCTTTACAAAGTGACATTATGTCACATATAGACATTTCACAAAATGACTCTACAGTCTAAGACACACTGCATGTAGTGGCACTTTCGAGACAATGTGGAAAATGCCTCTACAATTATGTAAAGGCATTACAAGTGTCTCTACATGACTAAAATAATGTCTCTATGGGGCAGTTCTCTTGTAGTGAAAGACAGAAACTAAGTATTCCATATCTTTGGTCTCGTTGTATGTGGGAAAGGCTCAAAGTTGGAATATATATCTCATAACGTATCCCTAAATAACCACTACAATGACCTTCGGCAAGTCACCTATTGATCTATCACAAATAATGTGTTACCCCCATGGTTATTTGTTAAGCGTTGCGAGTCCCTTCTTATCCCCTTCTTCCATACAATAGTGCGCTGCCACGGGATGTCACCTCCAGCCGTATGCACTACCGAACTTCCAAAGGTAGTTCCCTCATGTGACCCTTAGGAAAATACTACATGGTCGACATCATGCAACATTACAAGAGAAAACTAGCATACAATCATAGTGCAAAGGTATAAATCATCTTACTTCATATAATAGTACCACTAGGTTTTCTCCATCTCCCCCAAGAACTCGATGAACTACTCCCACATGGAGACAATCAAGAACATCATCATAAACTTGCGTATGGAAAAAGGATAACGGTATGAATCCAAGTATGAACCCACAATGGTAATGGAGATTACAATCTAATGGAATGGAGAGAATGGAGATGATGATTCGTTGTGGATGATGATGAAGGTGATGATGCCTTGTCCTCCAATGATCCGGGTAGCAACGTGGATTAGGTCCCTTCTTGATCTTCCTTTAGATCTCTTCTGGGGCGGCGTTCTGGAGTTTCTGGCCGCATCTCAACTTTGATCTCAGATCCGTATGCGGGAGGTGAAAGTATTTGATGAGGCGGTGCTTTTGGAGGATGGTACAGGTGGACGGTACGGTCGGGCCCTGCCCGTACCGATTGCCGGTAAACTCCCTAGAAGTTATCCTCGCATTGTCCTTTCACCCATGCGCATTATTAAGTGCAAATAATTTCTGTCACGTCAAAATGCCAGAAAATGATAGTTTTCATTGATATTTCATTATGGACTCATTATTTTAGGATCTTGCGTAGACAAGCATAAAAGGGCACGGTAGCGCAGTGAAATACAGAAATCCTACCACTACTTGATGATAACTTGATGAAATAGTAACGCAAAACATGCTAAAATGCACTCATCACGCACCCAAAGGGAAATCTCGACCAACATCACCGTCAAGTTCCCCGACAACATCAACATCCATAGCAGCAGTAGCCCAGGGGGGCACGACTTACCACCACCACCAGGGCTAGCCCAGGCAGGAGCGGAACGACATGTCCTAGCCGCCAAGAAAGCGGCTCCAAGCACACAAGCGGAAGGAGTGGGAACTTCACCAGTTATAGGAGCTCGCCGTGGTACCAACATTTCTCTACATGAATGATGGCGGTTGACGGGCTTGATGGAGTGTCTTGATTGTTCCCCAGAAATGGCGCCAAAATATATCTTAATGACGTTGGGACTCCAAGTGCAGAGTGTTGCATCAGCGAAGTATTTTCCCCACAAGGGTGACTCGAGTGTTTATATCAAACTCTCGGGAACTGGATGAAAGAGTATTTTCCTCTTTCTTCTTCTAGAAATCCTGCAGGTAAAGTAAATGTCGTGTGTCCCCAGCTCCACCGTGTGGTTGTCAAGCACAAGGTTTCGTGTAAGTAAATAACACAAGTAGAAATAAAACAAGTAAAAACTAAACTAGATAAAATAACTAAGTAAAAACTATAAAGAGGTTGATTATTTTTGGTGTTTTGGATGCAAATAAGAAAATTAAATATTTTTATATTTTAGGGTTAAAATAGTGCAGCAAAAAGAAACAAGGTAAATGAAATATAAAGGTGTTTCTTATGATAAAAAAGTGGACTGGGGTTCATGGATTCACTTGACTATTCACTATATATTAAAGTTGTGGTGGACAAAAAGCTATTCATCAATGAGATATGAAGGTGCAGATAATACTATATGTAAGATCAAAATTTGCATCACGTCCTAACATAGAGATGATGCAACACACCACTCTTATACTCCATAAGAAGGAAACTTCATCAATCTTGTATTAAGAATTGATAGAGCATAGCAATAAGTACTTTGACATGAAGTTTGAATATCAAATATGCTACCTTGAACAAACAAGATCACCACTATTGTCACATGATGAACATAGCACATGCATTCACTTTATCCCTAGTGAGATAGCAAAAGAAAGGCAAAGCCATAATAGATCTTGAACATATTAATTGTCACTATCCAATCACTAAAATCATGCTACTACATCTAATACACACATCACCCCACACACGCTCTTGCACATATTTTTGATCATAAAAAATACTTAAGAACATGGTACATAATATGCATTAATCAATACATCTCACAATATAATAATATCAGATCCCATAAAACAATATCATAGAATAAGGATCCACCACATAGGTATTACAAATATGGCCATAATCATGATAGGCAGCTCGTATGGCACTAAGAACTATGAAGAACATGAGAGAAATAGATCAAGATACTGCCACAAACCCGTAGTCCAGAAGTGGACTACTCCCTCTTGTTCATGGTGATGATGATGAAGACGTTGGAGAAGGTGGAGATCCCTCCAGCGGTGATCCCGCCGGAGTTCCCCCTCCAATCTTCTCTACAGCAGCCTCCGTTTCCATGTTTTTGTGTTTGTGCAGAGCTCTCCTCCCGAGAACTCTTCGGGGTCATATATACAGTCGTTTTTAGGGAAAATACGTCGGTTCGCTAAAGAATCAGGGAAAACGGGCGATCGATGGCTGAAAGAGGGGGTGGCGTGCCCTCGCTTCCTATCCGCGCCACCTGGCCTCTTTCGGCCCTCATGCCTCTGCAAGTGAGCATCCAGAGCCCATGTTGCTTCTCCCGATGAAAAAGTGATGCTCCGAAAATCCCAGCTCAATTTGACTTCTTATAGGTCTGTGAAAGTGAGAAATACACAAAACAGGGTTTTCCTGTTCTGTAGCGTTATAGCCCAAATAAAGGGGATCATTGGTAAATACCCATAAATAAATGTAAAACATGGTATTATCATCATATTTGTTGCAAATATGTGGGAATTTAATATGATAAAGGACAAAGTTCATGTATGCATTTTACATGCATCAACATCCCCAAGCTTAACCTATGCTCGTCCCGAGCATGAAGGTGACAAAACTAACATGAACTTTGGAGTTTATGATATATAGCTTCTAAATAATCATGCAAAGTATCACAATGTTCAATTAATAAAGAACGACAATAAGTAACATGAACTAATAAAGTGATAACTCTTACATTCTACAAAGCATGTGTATTAGTAAATAGCATTTTAAGAAACATGAATGATAAGTATTATGAATCATAAAGAATGCTTGGAAGAATCTTATGGAATTTTTGGAAGATTCTTTATCTTCTCTTTTCAGGAATATTTCTTTTGACTCTTGAGCACAAGAAAGTAAGCAGGGAATGCATGTTCTAAACCTCCAACAAAATAAAAAGTAAAGATAATAAAACATGGTTTTGAGCTATGCAATTCATGTCAACAATAATGACAAGGATGGGGTACGAAGTATCTCATGTATAAGGATATCTATGTGCCATGAGTTTGACCTCTTATGAGTAAGTGTTGCCTCACTTTCTTGAATGCTAAGGACTACACCTCTTGTTACTCAACTTCGGGTTACCAAGATTTTTTGACATACATGTTTTAACTAAGTATCACAATCTGGTAACTTCATGCCACATGTACAAAGGATAAAAGGAGATGTGCATCTCAACTATAGGCCATCCATACCGGGACAACATGAACAACAGACGTTGAGCATCCTTGCTGAAACTCTCTCTCACTTATTTCATACTCTTTTTGTTTCTTTTCTCACTCTTTTTTTTTCACAACTCTTTTTTCACACAATTTTTTTAACACAAATCTTTTTCACACAACTCTTTTTTCACTCTTCCTATTGAGGATGATCGTTGCTGAAACTTCCACCATTATTAAGCATGGCTTCGGTTAGCGGTCCATTGTTCTTCTCTAACAACGTATGCATGCTTAGTTGCTTAAATAACCTCTACTTATTTCACAAGAGATAGCCATCAACAAAACAAATAAATGTTGATCAACGCAGGGTGCAATACCCCAAAAGTGCAATATTGAAAGACTTCTCCAGTAAACATGGTTACGGTCTAGCTCATTACTCATAATCAGTCAAACCAACAACATGCATACTGGTATTTCCTAACAAACCTTACTTTCTTATGAGCTTTAAATTACACAAAAATAAAATTTTGAAAAGGTTGGAGGCAAAACACACACATTATACTTGTAATAGCAAGTGATATATAGGTATGTATGCTAGACATTGGATTTGAGTTGAGCTTAGAAACAAGTCTATGCTTTTGTAAGAATTCAAATCTTTTGGCTAGCAAGAGGTCTAAACCATACGATAGTATCCATAGGCTATTCATTCATCATCGAACAATGATACTTAAAATTAAACATCTATGTATATGTCACATCCCGAAATTTTCTAAATTTTGGAATGTAAAATAAAAATGAATTTAATGCTTGATTGTTTGAACTTGATTGAAATTTCACAAGGAATTAAAACTTTTTGGAGTTATTCAAAATTATTTTTCCAAAATGTTGGTTTCCAAATACCTTTAGTTTCAAAGTATTTTCAAAACCAAACATATCTTGGCTTTCATGGTTTTCAAATCCTTGATGCATTTTTATTTGAGAAAACCAAAACCGAGAAAACTCTATTTGCAAAGTATTGCCCAAGTAGCAATATAGGCCAAGTGTATATAATGATTATTTTATTTGCACAAATGGATATTAAAAAGGTTTTGGTAAAAATATAGAGTTTTTATAAACCTTAGTTTCAAAAGATTTTCTAACACCTCTATTTTGTTCAGAGGTTTTGAAACTTATAAAATATTTTATTTGAGAAAACACTAAACCCTAAAATGGCACTATAGCCACATAGACATGTATGTCAAATTTTGGTTTTATAAAATTTATATTTTTGTTCCAAATTTAGTCTCATATTGAAGTATTTTTCATAACGAATCCAACGGTACCTCATTTACATTTTTCCGATTATTTTTGGGCCTCTGAAAATGTATTTCCAATTTCAGTAAAAAAAGAAAAAGAAAAAATGGAGGGCGCGGCCAGGCCGACCGGCCCAGCTCGCGCGGCCCACCCGGCCGACTGGCCCAGCCAGCCCCGCGCCCAGGCCGCCCCCAGCCCAACACTCCACCCGGCCAGCCCCAGCTCCCCCGGCCAGCTGGGAGGTGCTATACACCACCCTGGTCGGTGCGGACCAGGCACCGCACCCCCCAGGGTGCCTGTTGGGCCGGCCCAGTAACCTTTGTTTTCGTTTGTTTTTGTTTTTTTCTGTTTTTTCCTTTTCTGCTGTTTCATTTCTTTTCTTTTTTAAAAATTTAAAATGCCAATGTGAAATTTTTTTTGGAAAAACAAATTTTTTTAAAATTTGTATATTTTCGAAAAATTGAAAACATTATTTTCTAGTTTTTTATTTTTTTATATGAACATTTTTTGGATTTGAACAATTTTCGATGTGAACAAATTTTAAATTTGAACAAATTTTACATTTGAACATTTTTTTAATTTGAACAAATTTTACATTTGAACATTTTAAAAATTTAATTTTTTTGAATTTTAAAAATTTCATATTTGAACGGTTTTTAAATTTGAACGGTTTTCAAATTTGAACGGTTTTTAGATTTGAACGGTTTTCAAATTTGAACATTTTAATTTTTTTAATTTGAACAATTTTTAAAAATTAAAATTTTCGAATCTAAAAAAATGTAAACAAAACCGAAAACAGAAAAAAGAAAAGAAAACAGAAAACAGAAAAAGAAACCAGAAAAGAAAAAAATAAAAAACAAAAAACGAACTGCACAGGCTAAACAGATCCAAATGGGCCTGGCCCATACCCGACCAGAAAGTGTGCGGTGGCTGGTAGCCACCGACCTGGTCGGTGTATAGGTTTTGCCCGGCCAGCTACCGCCGCGCCAGCGCCCAGCAACGCGCGAGGCCACCCCGCAGGCCGCAGCCCAGCTTCCGCGCGCGATGCACGCCCTGCCCCTTTTCCGTTTCTCCTTTCTTTAGTCCCACCTCGCTTCCTTAACTAAATTTCCCTCAGCCTATAGCCTGTATAAATACCTCAAGGGGCAGCCTCCAAGCACATTAGCGTCCGGCGCCTCCTCCTCTCTCGCGTGCCGCAGCGGCCCAAAGCTGCTCTTTTTCAGCTCGCGGCGCAATATCCGCAACGGTATTTGTCAAAATGCCGCGACTCCACGGATCCTTCGTCCGGTAATAATTTTATTTTAGCTCTTTTTCGTAGATTATGATACGTAGTTTTACAATTTTATTTCTTTAGATCTACACCTCCGTTTAGAATGTTCTTCCGTTAAGAAGTTTGTAATTAGATTCTCTATAAGTTTTATTTAGAAAGTTTTTCCATCCGAGCAACTTGTTCGGACAACTTTTCGTACACCATTAAAACTATAACCACTTCTGTCTAGTTTTATAAAATTCATATCTTAAGTTCTATCTGTCGGATTTTGACAAACCCTATACCGTTGGAATCAGCAAATCATGTAGATCATGTTAGATATTTTGTGTAGCAGTTTCGCCCACTTTATTTTCGTGGTACCCCTTTGTTCCGCAACATCGTCTATGAAATAAATCCTACAAACTTTTTCCGAGAGATTCTTTTGGCGATACATTTGTAATGGAATTCTCTACAACTTCCATGTAGAAAGTTCTTCCATCCGGAAAACTTCTTCTAATGACTTTCCGCGAAAAGTGCAGTCCTATAACTGGTTTCGACATAGTTCATTTAGCCAAAATGATCCTTATGATCATACCCATCTTCCAGGACCAGTTATAATTCTTTATCATGTTCCATGATCATATCACTCCACAACACATTATTCTAGTCCATATTATTCAAATAAAAATTGAGTTATTTGAGTAAAAGTGTGACATGTTCTGTTTAGATTTTACCTTGCTTTAGTAGGGTGGAGATACTTTACCCCATATCACATGTGATGAACCTTTGTCATACATTAGGCTCCGCGAACCAAATCCCGATATCATTCATGCCTATACAACCTCATGCCATTCAACCCTTCCACTTAGTTCGAACTATTCAAACTTTCAAATGAATTACTTGAGTAGTTCAATATATCATTAGTTCATATCCAATGCTATGTATGACCTTGTGCTACTCTGATAAGTGTTGTCACGCTATGTCAATTGCATAAGTCTTGTGAATCACTTTGCAAATATTCAAATTCAAATATGAGAATTTGAGTATATATCCATTATCGATTTCTATAAGCCTTTCTCAACATGATTTTTTTGTGAAGGTGAAACTTATGATCGCATCTACACACCAATACCACTAGACACTTTACCTTGAACCAATATCGTGTCTATCCGAATTCTTTTTCATTCACCCATTTGAATTAGTTTAAAACTATTCAACCTACAAATGAGTAAATTGAGTACTTTCATATGTCATTGGTCCATACCCAAGTCTATGTGTAATTCATACTATTGAGTAATTGTTGTCACACATATTCAATAGTATTGTAGTTGCACTATTTGTCATTTATGTGATTCAATTCACATAAACCATTCCGAATTCTTTTCATGCTTTTGTAAAGCATAAATATTCTTCATTTATATCTTGGATGATCCATTACACTCTAATCATGTGACTTTCCGTCCAAACTCTCACCGCCATATCTTGCAAGCCAAACCTCATGCCACACCTTAGTACCATAGAGCGATTTCCGATTGTTCTCTTGTTTGATTTTGTTGTTATTGTTGTTGAATGGTGTGTTTATGTTGTGCTATATTCTATGTTATAGTTTGTACGGAGAGGCACGTATTTTGATTAAGAGAAGTGAAGACGGTAGCCAAAAAGGCAAGTGACATTCAATTCCTACCTATTTTATTATGCATTAGAGTTTATTTCAAACTAGTATGCATGGTAGGATTTTGTTTTCGAAACTTATGCTATGCTTATCAATCCCAATAGTGTGTAGCCACCATGAACCCTTGCTAGGATTGTTAGTTTGCCTAGCAATAACAAAATGCCACTGTTGTTTTGATTATTCTGGATTGTGAGTATTGGGAATCAAAATTAACAACCCTAAATGAAACACGTGGGTGGATTGGTTGATTGGTGGGCGACTACTCAGGGCCACTTGGTGGTTGTCTTCGCCTGATGGTGCGCATATGTTGACTGGCTACTCAGGGCCACATTGTGGTTGTCTTCACCTGAGGGTGCACTTGTGGATGGCCACTCAGGATTAAAGAGATTACTATGTCGTCCATGTTTTAGATAGCTTCCAGTGCAACCTTATGGTATTATGGGCTCTGCCAGGATTAAGTATGTTGTGAGGTCCAACTTGTTGCTAGACATGATGATATGGCTTGCAACCAAACGGGAATGGGTCTAGCTAGTTATGGTTGAAACCTCCTTCTGAAAGATCTTGTCTCATTCTTCTCTTGGGAAGGGTGGGTCGTAAGGTGAAAGTGCACAACCTCTCGAGAGTAAATCTAAGATCTTAGCCGTGTCCCCGGTTACGGACAATTTGAGCTTTCTAGGCAGGGAATGTACGGAAGAATCTCATCATTGTTTTCTGAATGAGTTAAAAATTTGAGTAGCAACTGTCGGATAGTACATGGGAGATGTAACCATGATACTGTTTATGACATCATTACAAGTTTTGTAAAATGTTTTGTTTTAAATAAAATGTAGGATAAAATTTGCTTTATGCAAATTTGCCTAAACTCCACTAGCCAAATATCATGTAGATAGTCATGCCCAAAACTGCCACCATATAAGTGTCATTTGCCAGTACATCACTGTACTGACCTCCATTCGAGGGGCTGCATATTCAAACATGCAGGATTTTCTGAGGAGAAGTACGTGGTAGGATCTCGAGTCTACATTCCAACATGACTGCCTGTGGCACATGAAGATGATGAAGGCTCATTGATGATTAATATTTCCGCTGTGTATGTTCTGAATATTTGAGCTAGTCCATGTGACTATGAAATTTGTAAGGTTTTACATTACCCTTTGAATCAACGATGTAGTAATTTGATACTATTGCAATGATTACTATATTTTGTAATGTGTGTGCTATCAGTGATCTCGGAAATAGCACTATACACAGGTATCTTGCCTTTATTAAAAGGTAGGGTGCTACAGTATACTAGCAAGAAGTAGCACTGAATAAGGCACATGAAAAATCATCACTCAATAGAGCATGTGAAACTAGAAATACAATACACAAAATAAATTTCAGTTATTAGTCATTCCTTCTTTTCTTTTATAAGCATGCAACTTATTTTACTTTGAACATTCAGAGATAAAGAGTTTGGTCCAGTATCTCATGCATATGCGTTATAAATACTCAATATGATGGTCCTCTCATAAAACAAAACAAAACTAGACACAAATAGAACAAGGACGCTTCATGTATCTGGGTAAATAGCTAGGCCAATGCTTAGATTCATATCTCCATTTTTTTCTTGAATGCTTTGGCAAAAATTCATGATTTCCGGCTCAAAGGAATTACTTGGCACCTAGTCCCCTGGATTGGATTCCGGCTAACATTTTGACAAACTTTTTTACAGAGCACCTGAACACTTCATGTGTAAATGAAAAAATGCGGTGTTGGAACGGAAACACAAAATTGAAGAGCTAAGTGCCAAGGAGGCGGAAAGAAGCAAGGTTGTTGAGGTTCTAGCGGAGAGGATGAAAGCTAGCCAAGGTAATCCTCGGACTCATCCTTTTCTCTGCGTACCTTTTAGCGTAGAAGTGATATTTTTCACCTATCTTTTCCATGTACCGGACTTGCTAAACAACATGCCTTCAATTAATTATATCTCTGCCAAGCGCAAGACGCTCGAAGCGGAGCATGAGTCCGTCCAGGCAACTTTGAAGGAATCTCAAGAACATGAGGTAAACCTCAAGAAGGAGTTGGAGGGAAAACATGCATTGGCCATGGTAGAGTTGGAGAAGAAATTGTCGGAAAGCAATGAAAAAGTTGAATCTCGTTCATCACAACTAAACGATGCTAATGCGGAACCAAAAGCAATCGAAAATATCATCTTTCGTAAGTGTTTTCTTCCTTAGTTCCACTTTACTCGAATTTTCTCAACAAAGGAGTGCAGGCGGAAACTAATCAAGGTTGTTTCTTGGTGTGTTTTGTAGCTGCCCTTGGCTATGCTCAAAACGCTTTGGACGGTATCCCTCGGACAGAAGCTTATGACTGTGCCGGAACTTCCATTACAGACCTGATGGGGTCATGCCGGAAAGTGGCTAAGAAGCTTTCTCCGAAAAGGGCTGGCACAAAAGTTGCTGACAAGATGTCGAATCTTATGTAACTTGTGGCAGAACTTATCGGGCATTGGCAGCAATCTTCCTCCCGCGGTTCAGCAGGTTGTGCATTGGCAATGTGCAAAGAACACTATCCCAAAATGGACTTGATGGAAGTTTCCAGCGGCATCCTGAAGGGTACCAAGGTGAAGATGTTGATCAAAAGTATTCAAGGATTTGAATCAATCTCCGCCTCCCGGATCGACCATGACAGCTGGTTTGAGAAATTTGAAATTCCTCTGGGTCTGGTTTCGTATGATGAAGGCGACGTTAAGGTGGAGTCTCCTGCAAGCTCAGATAAATCGATCACCGATTCCGACAAGGGCAGCAGGTACATTTCCTATGATGATGATAAGTCGGAATCTTCAAACGTTCTTGTTGATGAAAAACACTAAGTTGCGTCATTTTTTGGCCCCGTAGTGGGTTTGTAATATGACTTATCATAAACATATGCTTTTGGCTATGTTCCTGCCGTGCGATAACTTATGCATGGCAGAAAAGTAAAACTTATCCTAGTACTGAATGTTTGTTTTCAAGCACTTTTGGACGATAATTTTAAGCAAGTGCTGGTTTCCATGTTTTCCGACTTAACTTGTTACACTGTTTGCTAGTCGGAAAACTTGTAGCTGGAGAAAACACGCTGAAGCGAGAAGGCCTAATGGCACTCCATCAAAAACTTCAGAAACTAGGTCCTCCGGCCTAAGTGCCAAAAATCGTTACTAGGAATCCATGAGTAGGCTGTAGACAGCACATAAGCAATAAAACCTAAACTCACGTCCTACTGGACGATTTTTGAAAACCAAGAATATCAGTCACATAGGTGAAAAAGTATACCTTCATGACACATAGACAATTGTGACCTCAAATGTATCTGCTATTATCCTTTCATATCGACGTATCCCGCCACTATGTCAACAAACTATGTTCCCCGCCACCACGCATATGGGCACAATGAGGTTTCTATTTTTCCTCCATGAGATTACTATCGTGGAGGAATCAAAGATCATGCCATATACCGAGTATCTTTGCAACAGGGAGGGTGTAACATTCATGGCTAATATGTACAAGTTGAGTTGAAGAATTAAAAAATCCAAATAGTTACATCATAATATCTTTTCGGAGAGATCTTAATTCTCAAAAATTATAACAAAAATGTTGTTGGGAGCACTATTACTCTTGCTTACAACCTATCTTAAACCTTTGTATTATTTGTATTGCAATATTTTGTATCCATACTAGCTATTCACTAAAAGAAGTCGACGACGAAGCTCCCCGAGGGCCATAATAGGGTATAAGTTGCGGTAGTTAGCGTAGTTGAAGTAGAAGGAAGAGTTAAAGCATCCCATATGTTCCTGATATCAAAGGAAAAATACAATAAAGTCAGAGGGAGCCTAAATTCTGATACTGTGTACGTAATATCAGTGAATTGGTGAGGATAATATCAATTAAATTATTGTATATATGTAAAGTGCAGGTTGATCAATGCAAGTGCACATTTGGACTAAGAGGGATTGAACGCATACACTATCATAATTGCCATTTGGACTAATAGTGATTGAATGCATACAATATCCTGACTTTGTTAGTGAGACTATCTTGCTGCACCTAGAAATGTTGCTTAAATTTCAGTATGTGTGTCTTTTGTGTTGCAGTTATCATCCAAAAAATCCTTGTCACAAAATGTAAGTGTTTATTTAAGAAATTATAAGGTAAAACATAATAACCTGTTGAGGGAATTCTCCTGTTTCTAGTTGCATGTTGATCAATAGTCTTGCTGCACGATAGATAGGTATAGGATCACGTTCAACCTATTTAGAAAACCAATATATTAATGTTTAGAGTTAGATAATGCATTGGTCTCACAATTATGTCATGTTATCAGAATATCTTCATCTAATTTCAAATTTACACTTTTAAGGAAGAAATAACAAACCTGCCCAGCATGAATTAAAGCCAACATTGCAAATGAAGTGTTCACAACATTAGGCTTACCGCTATCAACATAATCCTGTACAAAATTTTATTAGAAAACATAATAAAAGAACATAATCTTTCATAAATATGAAATAAACTTCAACTTTCACTGTTGGCTGACTAAATTGTCCACAATATCGTGAAATGGTGATTTAAATTCAGATTCATAGGTGAAATAACATAAAAAGTATGAGAAATCAATCCTATTTACTAATATCACGAATATTATAAGCATTTCAATATAATAACATACAAGAGATGTTGAACACAACATGTTTATAGCTTGTATGTACTATGGTGTGTACACTTTAATGTTTTTCGCACATATATAATATTTGATATACATGTCAAAATTATACTTAGGATCTTGTATTTTCTTCAACAATTTTTTTCTTACCCACCAAATGGATCATTCTATATTATTATAATGTTTCTTACTGTGTGCCTTAACAACTAAACTATAAGTTGGTATCAGATTCTACATTGTATTCCATGAAGTATGAAAAAAATTATATGCAATAGTTATATTTATTTTATTCCAGTCCACCATCAAGAAGGTAGAGTTGCCATGTTCTAATTTCTTTTTAATCTACAACAAAGATTCTTTTTGAAAATCGGTTTTTCCGTAGAACTATTTTAGTTAGTTGATGGGATGAAGCCAAAGGCCAGGCCAGCTTTATTTATGGAACACTTTTTAACACAAAGCACTACTAGGAAAAGGCCTAGCCGTAAGACTGCCAGCAGTGGCGCACCATGATGGCCGTGCGCCACTACTACTTAGCAGTGGCGCACCACAAAATGGTGGGCCACTGTTAGAAAAGTAGTAGTGGCGCACCTTGTTTGAGGTGCGCCACTACTAAAGGTCAGCCAGATCCCACCCCTCCCCCAAACTTAGCAGTGGCGCACCACTTTTTTGGTGCGCCACTGCTATCTCAGCTAGCAGTGGCGCACCAATACGTAGTGCGCCATTGGTAAGTGTGAGGCAGAATTATAGACATGGTCTACGGTTAGCAGTAACACACCATATATAGACATATAGGTGCGCCACTGCGACCTCAAATAGCAGTGGGGCATGTATATGTGGTGCGCCACTATGCACCAAAATCCCACCGGCCGCACCACCTAGTCCGATGCCACGCGGCCCCACCGCACGCCACACGCCACCCACCGCACACCACGCCTCTCTCCAAATTTCCTCGGGCATATCTCCCCTTTCTCCACCAACCGCACCCACTAGATCCTATCAGATCCAAACCGCATCTACCCTTCCTCCACTCCCTCAGATCCAAACCGCCTCTGTTCCTCCGCCATCCTGCACTACGACGTCGAGGCGGGGCAGCAGCTGGTCCCGCGCGTCACCGTCTGGCCATCTGGCCCCTCCGGCCACCGTCGCCACCCAACCCACCACAGGCGCACAGAGCTCCAACCACCACGTCTCCACCACGCGCACGCCGCACGCCGCACGCCAGCACGATGCCGCCGCGCCCGAGCCGGACACCGACAGGGCGGCGCTGCTCGACTTCCTCACAGGGGTGGGCGCCATCCGCGCGCGCATCGACTGGGCCGCCTCCCTCCCCGTCTGCGCCAACTGGACGGGGTCATCTGCAGCATCGACGACGCCCGCATCATCGAGCTGCACCTGCCGGGGCTCGGCCTCATGGGCCCGGTTCCGCGCCGCACGCTCGGCCGCCTCGCCGCGCTGCAGGTGCTCAGCCTCCGCGCCAACAGCCTTCCCGAACGAGCTCCTTGCGCAGCTCCACCTCCAACTCAAGGCCTTCTCCGGCGCCGTGCCCCGCGGACTCGTGCGGCTGTGCGCGCTGCAGGACCTGATCGAGGCGCAGCTCCCGGGCGGCCAGATGGAGGATCAAGAGGAGTACCAGATCGAGGAGCAGATCGTGCCCCAGTGCGTCGACGCGGCCATGAGAAGTTTCAGATCGAGGACCTCGTCGGCAGCTACTACAACGCCGGCGTTGACCAGATCAAGGACGAGCCCTTGCATATAAGGACTTGATTGCTTTTTTTATATTTTTAGGGTCCTAGCTGCAAATTATAGAAACTATGGTTGTATTTATTTTGTTCTTGTAAAAACTCTTATTTATTCAGGATCACTGAAGCACTGTCTTTTTTATTGTTCGGGTCCACCGCCTGCCACAGCCAGGCCATGTGGGCTTTTTAATTTTTTAATTTTATTCTTGTAGTAGTGGCGCACCCTAACGCTACAGCAGCGCACCTCATTCCTATAACAGTGGCGCACCATAACGCTACAGCAGCAACGCACCTCGTTTTTATAACAGTGGCGCATCATACTGCTTACTAGTGGAGCACCTCCTAGTGCGCCACTACTACATAACTTACCAATGGCGCACTTGTAGGTGCGCCACTGCTAAAAGTTAGCAGTGGCGTGATATTAGTGGCGCACCACTAGTGCGCCAGTGATAAGCAAAACAGGTGCGCCACTGATAAGTTGTTTTCTAGTAGTGAAGTAACCCTTCATGTGGAATTAGTCAATGCTGGGTTGAAATCAAAATTTTCTACATATCACCTGGGATCTTTGTTGTCTTATTCATCAACATCTCTTCACTTACTAAGTTTTTTCCTATATGTGTAATCTTATATACTGGTGCCCATACCTCATCCGATCATGGTGTTTTATGGCGAAGTATATGGAGTTTCATATTGTAATACATCTCCTTATAGCCCTTCTCATAACCCATACGTGGGAATTGTGAGTGGGTCATAATATAGTAAATATGTAAAAGAAAACTAGTCGATTGGTTTCATTTTAATTTGAAATAAACTATTGTTTACCTTTACTTCACATTTATCATCTCATAGATGTTTACCTTCAATTGATAGGGGAATGGAAACATGATAAGAAATGGGTTCCTATTTTTTAAAATTAGTAGCATATGAGAGCCGGGGGCGTAGAACATAAGGTACATTAATTAATTTTTATTACCTGAAGTATCTTTATAGGGAACTTAAACATAAGTAGTATAATGGTCAGGCGCATTGAGCAAAATAATTGAGGGTTAAGTGATGCATTAACTAGCATTGGATCCCACTTTTCTTCTAAGCACGACAGTCTTACAAATAAAAGCTTTAGCTTGACCTTGAGATTATCTCGAAAATACTTCTAAACCTGATCTTTACCTACTTTATTTTTGTAGCTTTTCATCAAAAAAATTCCTATTACAAATCTACCTATGTGTCATATTATAATATCTGGTATTCATATATGCAACCAATTAATTATTGATGGTCGTATGTTTGCACTTTATTTATAAAAGTGGCTATAAATCACCACTATACTTGTAGGAAGATAGCTAATTTAAACTTACTAGTTATAAAAATTGGTTGATGAAGAAACGTGTTTAAGCATGTTACATCTCTTGTAATAAACAAAACATATTCATTACCTCAATTTCACTTGAAATATAGCTTTCACCCCATCCACCTGTACTTTGTTGCTTACATAACATAAAATTGCATGCTTTTCTGATGACATGACTATTTTCATAAGTTCTTCCGGAAGCAACTAATCCCCTTACTGCAAACATGGTTCCATAAGTGAAACATATACCCCAAGAACCGTACCTACAAGGTAAAAAGAATTGATAGTTACGAATTCCAGATTAGGTGTTAAAAGTAATTGGCGCATCTTAATTACATACCATGAGCCATCATTCTTTTGAGTCTTCTCAAGAAATAAAGAAGCAGCTTTAATACACTTTTCAATATCGCTGGCACGATATTTTGGATATAATTCTTTGAATAGTACAAGAGCATCAAGAACCGAGGATGTGCATTCCACAGAACTGCCATTTTTTCATGGGCCACGAGTCAGTTCACCAATATGAATATGGAATAAAATATACTTTTCAACTAAGAAAAAATTTGGGTCTCTTACGGATAGTCGGAGACAATGTTGCGAAAACTCTCAGAAGGGTTGAGAACCTAGATCGACAAACAAAACCTTACTGTCAGGGTGGAGAAGGTTGATCAGAAATACAATGTTTGTAAGTAAAAGTTCTTGGATAGGAGGTAGAGTACCATAACCAGAAAAACCAGCCCACCTTTTCACTAATTTTCAAAATACTTAAGGTAAAATTAACTTTCAGAATATGATATGACAGGAGAAATAACAAAAGCCTATGGAGATTAACCTCTTTCTGGCCTACCTAGACATGTTTCTAGCATGGCTAATATAATACATTCCCAACTATGCTGATGAACATGTTCCAAAGCTATAAACTGATTAACCCTAACTCATTTGACTGGGAATGTGGTTGTACATATGTTGGGATTTAAACCGGCATGGATGGAAATTTGGGTTCTTATTCTTAAAACCAAATGTTTTGTTGCCTCTCCTACCATGGACATTTAAAAAAACAAAAGCTAGCATATAAACTAATAAATAATTTCAAGTGTTTAAATTCATCAAATTAGAAAATAGCATTATTTACCTCTAACCACGAGAATGTCCGTTTGCATTCATAAGTCGAAAAGGTGCCATCCTTATTCTTTAACATAGTGAAAATATAAAAAGAGAACCTGCTATTAGTTTGATGATCTTTGTAGAGTAACAAAATAAATGACTCAAGGCCGACTTACGAATTTCTTAGACAACATATACTGATTAAATTAAGTTGGACTGTGGATTACAATGATATATTATAGTAAGTTAGTGATGTAGACTATAAACTATTACTGTTGGCATTATTTATATCAAATATCTCTATGTGGTGACATTTTGTAGCTCGTGTATCTTTACATTTTTCTTGGAAAACATATATAGTGACTATGCTTGTTTTTTGATAATTGATTTATCACAAAGGTTCATACCATGAAAGACATGATGCAGTCGATGGCATCATACAACCTATCTTGTCTAATTTGGTCTCCAACAAGATCAGGTGAAATCTTTGATAACAGCAACAGTGCCTGGATGAAATGTCGTTAAAACCATTGTTACTGAATTTGTAGTTGGTAACTGGTTTAATGGATGTTACAACGAAAATTTATTAGATTTCAAATTTAAGGACACGAGGAAAAGTATATCATACTTAACCTTAACAGCTTCTGCGGTACAATCAGACACGGACCAACCGTTGTCTACGCTTGAAAGACCCCATGAACCTTTCGATCTATGGCGATAATAACTTTCATAATTTGGATGATTGCTAAGAATCTTCAAATATAAGAAAGACATGTTAGCTTGGTAAAAAAGGCATGTAATATAGACTTGTTCTCAAACTTTTTATATAGCTCACAAAACAACAAACCTGTGAGTTTTTCATGAACTCGTGAGCTTTTTGCAGAGTTGGCCCAAACAGAGCAAAAAGACCCGTGGAGTAATATGCTTGGATTATGAATGATGTCTCCCAACTATGACAACCATCATACACCTGATTATCATATGCCACATGACTCCATCAAAGTTTCCAACTGAAATACCTCATTGCATAATTTATAAATGATTTTATGTTACGCATTTAGGAATTACATAGAAATATATAGATATTTATATATATCCATATATTACCATTTGAATTAACTCTAATCAAAAGAGGAAAAAATATGATTTCATTGTTTTTACATAATACATGATCCTGAAAAGACTGTGTTCTAGTTAGTTTGGGATTTAAATGGCCTAGCTAATAAAACTAGACATACATTTTATTATCACAAACTATTACCTCTCGTAATATTACATCACTTACAAATGCCTATTGGAGGAGTTTTAATTAGAGATTAAAATCAATTCCTCATAAGACTAGCTATTTTCACTTTATTTGAGGCACAAAGAATTCATTAAACAAGTTAGAAGTTGCAAGACATTGAAACATATAAGATCAACAATATATGCTAGATAAAACGTAAACTAGTACGTACTTGTGCCTTCATTCCATCCTCTGAAAGCCACAAATAGTCGAAAAACCTAGGAAGATGTTGTTTGAATGCATCCGAGTTTGGGTCTTCTATCCAACAACAAATCATATTCAATGCCTAAGAAAACAAAAGTTATAACTTAACATATTTTTTAGTAAAATAAAATTAAACTTACATTACAAATGATTGAACCTTATTAATAGGACAAATGTTAACATATTTAGTTGCTTCATCATCATAATGTATATGCTTCATGATGTTGCTCAGAGCTCGCTCTCTTAGCTTGTTTGCTGGCCAGCAATTCAACATCGGCTCCACAAACTTGTTCAGGCAACTAAATACAAGGTTTTGTGCATATGAACGTGGAAAGAGAAGGTCCTCCTGTAACAACATAAAAAATCTAGATCAAACAAGGATTCTCAAATCTTGAAATATCTTTTTGAGATTTTACAAGTTAGTGCAATTATTTCATTCAAATTGAAATTAGGTCAATCTTGATCGGGTGAGTTTTGATGGCAGTCTATGGGGTTGCTCAAGAGGCCTAAAAACCGAGTTCCTAGCCAAATTATTGTGAATCCTTGAATCCTAGTCCCTCCATATGTTTGTCGGGGGTGATACCAGTATTTTACAACGAAAAGAAGACACAAATAACGATACTTTCAATGTTCAATGGTCCTCTCTGGAAGAAAAATTACATGTGCCAGTCATTGAGATACCCCAACCTATGAAAACTACATCGTGTTTTGGATACTTTAATTCGAACCTAATATCCCTCTCATATTTTTCATTGAGGCAAACCTTTCTAATTTCAATTTCCGTAAAAAATATGCAGGATACGTCATGCCCGTTTCTGCGAGATGATAGGTTCTGATGGCATACTCCACACCTTTTTTCTCGTATTATATGGTAGATCATGTTACGTTTAATATCCCTCCTCACCCCCAATACACTAACATATTTCAGAACTGGTATTGTTGTAAATCGAAATCTCATATTAGTGTGGGTGGTTATTCTTTAGCTTGGGCTATATGGAGCTAAAAAAATGATGATGCATTTAACTGATTTAATCAGTTTTCACATAAAAAAATATTTTTGGGGTGTCAGAAAACGTCATAGTGGCATGGGGGAGCCACCCGTAACAATTATTATAGGTTTTTCGTCCCCATGTAAATAATAACATGATACTAGTGGCATTCTTCCTATCCTACACGTCGCTAATATAAACAAAATACTAGCGACGTTTAGTCTGATTCCCACGATAGTAATAATTGTTCTTGGAAAACAAATAGAAGAGGTCGTAGGCATCAGTTGCATCACTCGATTGAAATAACATGATTCAAAACCTGAGTGCTTGGAGAGTAATCAAGCTAGCACGCATGGATGAACTATTGGATGAGCACATACTCCAGGCCGCGAAAATCCTAGTATTACGTTTGGCGTCAACGCTCTGGACCTCCTAGTGGCGCCTGGCTGGGGATGGGCATGAGGGTTGACGGGAGGAGGGGCGTGTACGGACACAACAGATTTCAGTGGGGAGCACTGGGCACTTGGAGGCGAAGGATGAGGATGCGGTCCCTGACGATGACGTAATCGATATAGGGCCTCCAGGTGTTGTACGGCATGCCGAAATAGGATCCCACCATTGCAGCTATCCTGCCTCGTGATAGCGGGTGTTGGAGCCGGTGGTTAGGAGGAGGAGCAGTAATGGCATGGAGAGGAGCGGAGGTTGAACTCGGTCATGGAGAAGTGAGTGCAGCAAGATCATGAGTTGTGGCGCGGAGGGGGACGATAAGAGAAGAGGGATGGCGATATGGGAAGTTCAAGCAATTTTCTGATAAGAAATGGGGAGGAGAGGGAGTTAAGGGTCTCGTGTTGTGTTGTGTGGTATTATTAGTACTTGAAGATATCTGGATAGAGGACAAAGGGGACAGTTTGGGATTAGGTGGGCTACATTTTGTGTAAAGGGGCCGTGCGTTTTCAGTGGATTTATTCGTGGCGTATAGTTCCTAGCCTACGCCACTAGTAAGTGCTATACTAGTTTTGTTCTCGTAATATCCCACAATAATGGTGAATTATGGAAGGTTTGAGCGGTGGCTTGATATAATAGTGGTTGTTATTTACTAGTGGCATAAGCTTAATTTGACACGTTACTGGTATTTTTGTTATATTGTGATCCAAATTCCAAGAAAAGGCTAACTTCTGACGAGCGGAGCGAGGCCCGTCGGCGGTAGGCTTGGGCCGAGCGAGCGAGTCTGAGGTTAGCCCCACCGAGGCCCGACAGGTGCACCTTGGGGGTGCGGGGCGAAGCCCCCGCGGTACTGGATCGTTGCCACCGTCTATATATTTTCCACTGTAAGCCGCCGCTAGGGTTATCATCGCATCATTGTACACCCACGGCGTTTGTAAACACCACCAAAATAGTAAAGTTTTGCTGGCTGGCGCCCGTGGTTTTTTCCCTTGTGTGTTGCAAGGGTTTTCCACGTTAAATCTCGTGTCCCCTACAGTGTTTTCTTTTTCGTTCTTCGTTTATTGTGCATCTCCATTTATAACAAGTGGTATCGAGCCCGTGTTATTTGGATCTAGGGTTTTCGAGATGTCGTCACTGAAGTTCGATCTACCGCAGTTGGACTACACCACGAGATTTGCTTTGTGGCAAGTGAAGATGAGGGCGATTCTCGCCCAATCTTCAGATCTGGATGAAGCGATCGATGCTTTCGGCGAGAAAGCAAAGGATACCTGGACCGATGCGGAGAAGCGGAAAGATCGTAAGGCTTTATCGTTGATTCAACTCCATCTGTCCAATAATATTCTGCAGGAAGTGTTGCAGGAGAAAACCACCGCCGAGTTATGGGTCAAACTAGAGGAGATCTGTTTGTCCAAGGATCTCACGGGCAGATTGCACGTGAAGATGAAGTTGTTCTCGCATAAGTTGCAAGAGGGAGGTTCGGTAATGAATCACCTATCTTCCTGGAAAGAGATTGTTTCTGATTTGCAGTCTATAGAAGTTAAGTATGAGGATGAGGATTTAGGTCTTCTTCTTTTATGCTCGCTGCCTAATTCTTTCGGTAATTTTCGTGACACCATATTATTGAGCCGCGACAAACTAACTCTCGCGGAAGTTTATGATGCTCTCCAACAAAAGGAGAAAATGAAATCTATGGTGCGAGGCTGAAAGTTCGTCCTCCAAGGCGGAGGCATTAGAGGTCCGTGGCAGGGCCCGAGCAGCGAGATAACTACTACCACAACAACAGAGATAAGAGCAAGGGCGACGAGAGGTCGCTCAAAGTCCAAAGGACGTGACAAGTTCCGCAGGTATTGTAAGAAATCTAACCACAATATTGATGATTGTTGGAAGCTGCAGAACAAGGAGAAAAGGAACGGAACTTACCAACCGAAAAATAATGATGGTAATGGTAAGGCTGCCGTTGTCACCGGTAAGAGTGAGGCTGCTGTTGTTGCTGGTAATGATAGTTCTGATGGAGATTGCTTAGCTGTCTTGGCTGCATGTGTTTCACGTGATGATGAATGGATTCTTGATACTGCATGTTCGTTTCATATTTGCTGTAACAAAGATTGGTTCGAGTTCTTATGAGTCACGTGCAGAGTGGAGATTTTGTGCGTGTGGGGAATGACAACCGAGTGCGAGCATTGTTGGTATTGGTTCTGTTCGGATCAAGACCCATGATGGGATGACACGCACGTTGACGAGGAGTGAAACACATACCCTCCATGGCGAGGAATTTGATCTCTTTGAGTACCCTTGATTGTGACGGGTACAAGTACAAAGGTGGGAACAAACTTTTGAAGGTATCATCAGGTTCTCTCATTATTATGATTGGTGATATGAATTCTGCGAAATTATATGTCCTTAGAGGTAGCACTTTGCCTGGTATTGCTGCTGCTGTTAGTTCTGATGAATCCAGTAAGACTAACCTTTGGCATAAGCGTCTTGGACATATGAGTGAGCTTGGCATGGCAGAATTGACAAAGAGAGAGCTAATTGATGGCTGCGATTTTGGTAAGCTTGAGTTCTGTGAGCACTGCATCTTTGGTAAGCATAAAAGAGTAAAATTTAATGCTTCCGTTCATACCACCAAAGGCATTTTAGATTATGTTCACGCTGATGTTTGGGGCCCGTCCCGTAGAACTTCTAATGGTGGTGCTAATTACATGCTTACTATTATTGATGATTACTCAAGGAAAGTGTGGCCATATTTCCTGAAACATAAATCTGATGTTTTTAATGCTTTTAAGAAGTGGAAAGTTATGGTAGAAACCCAAACTGAAAAGAAGGTTAAGATACTCCGTACTCGACAATGGTATGGAATTTTGTTCAAATGAATTTGATGAGTTTTGCAGCAATGATGGGATGGTAAGACATCATACCATTCCGTACACCCCTCAACAGAATGGCGTGGTCGAACGCATGAACAGGACCATTATTTCGAGGGCTCGTTGCATGTTGTCTAATGCAAAGATGCATAGAGGTTTTTGGGCTGAAGCAGCCTCCACCGCTTGTTATCTCATCAACAGGTCACCTTCTGTTCCACTTGATAAGAAAACTCCAATTGAGGTATGGTCCGGTTCGCCTGCCGATTATTCAGATTTGAGAGTTTTTGGTTGCATCGCTTACGCTCATGTTGATAATGGAAAGTTGGAGCCAAGGGCTGTTAAGTGCATCTTCCTTGGTTATGGTTCAGGAGTCAAGGCATATAGATTATGGAATCCTGAAACTAAGAAAATTGTGTTGAGCAGGAATGTCGTTTTTAATGAGGCGGTTATGTTTAATGGTAGTCCGTCCACTGATATTTCTGATGCTATTGATTCTCCTGATGTTTCTGATGATGAGCAGCACAGAATTGGCGTGCAGGTGGAGCACGCAAAGGAGAATGAAAATGTGGTTCCTGAAACCAACAATGATGATAATGATGTTCCACCCTCACCACCTTTTGTTCGGCGACAAGGACGGTCTATTGCTGCTGACCGCCCTAGGAGAAATATTGCACCTCCTACCCGATTAATTCAAGAATGTGATATTGTTGATTATGCTTTGAGTTGTGCTTGAACAGGTGGAGCATGATATTGAACCAGCTACATATACTGAAGCCATTGCTTCGGTTGATAAAGAGAAGTGGGTAGGTGCGATGCAAGAAGAGATGCAATCGCTTGAGAAGAATGGCACATGGGATGTTGTGCACTTGCCTAAACAAAAGAAGGCTGTCCGCTGCAAGTGGATATTTAAAAGAAAGGAAGGTTTGTCTCCTAATGAGCCTCCACGGTTTAAGGCAAGGTTAGTAGCAAAAGGTTTCAGTCAAATTCCAGGTGTTGATTATAATGATGTTTTCTCCCCGGTTGTGAAGCATAGTTCTATTCGTGCTTTCTTTGGTATTGTTGCTATGCATGATCTTGAGCTTGAGCAGCTAGATGTAAAGACTCAGCTTCTGCATGGTGAGTTGGAGGAGGAGATATATATGGACCAACCTCGAAGGTTATGTTGTGCCCGGTAAGGAGGATCTTGTTTGCAAGTTAAAGAGGTCCCTTTATGGTCCGAAACAGTCGCCACGACGAGTGGTATAAAAGGTTTGATTCATTTATGCTTACACATGGTTTTGAGAGATCTCAGTATGATAGTTGTGTGTATATCAAGTTTGTTAATGGATCACCTATTTATTTGCTGCTATATGTTGATGATATGTTGATTGCTGCCAAGAGCATGAAAGAGATCACTACTTTAAAGAATCAATTAAGTAGTGAGTTTGAGATGAAGGATCTTGGTCCCGCTAAGAAAATACTAGGCATGGAAATTAAAAGGGACGGAAAGTCTAGTTTGTTGTTTCTTAGTCGGGAAAAGTACATTGAGAAAGTTCTTCATCGTTTTAATATGCATGATGCAAAGTCGAGTTACTACTCCTATTGCTTCTCATTTCAAGTTGTCGGCTTTGCAATGTCCTAGCTCGAAGATGATATTGAGTACATGTCTCGAGTTCCCTATTCTAGTGCTCGTTGGTTCCTTGATGTATGCCATGGTTTGTTCACGTCCCGATCTGTCATATGCTATGAGTTTGGTCGGTCGATACATGGCTAATCCTGGTAAAGAACATTGGAAAGCTGTTCGGTGGATTTTCAGGTACCTTCGCGGCACATCAAAAGCTTGCTTGAGGTTTGGCAGGATTGGTGAGGGGCTCGCCGGATATGTGGATTCAGATTATGTCTGGCGATTTGGATAAGAGAAGGTCCCTCACGGGTTATGTGTTTACTGTTGGTGGATGTGCTGTTAGCTGGAAGGCTACTTTGCAGGATGTTGTTGCACAATCTACTACTGAGGCTGAGTACATGGCTATTGCTGAGGCAGGTAAAGAAGCTGTTTGGCTGAAAGGTTTATATGCTGAGCTTTGTGGTGATAATTCTTGCATTAAGTTGTTCAGTGACAGTCAAAGTGCTATTTATCTTACTAAAGATCAGATGTTCCATGAGAGGACAAAGCACATTGATATTAAGTACCACGCAATCAGAGATGTGGTTGCAAAAGGTAAAGTGAAGGTATGCAAGATTAGTACTCATGATAATCCTGCTGATATGATGACTAAGCTCTGTCCCGGTGTCCAAGTTTGAACTTTGTTCAAGCTTGGTTGGTATAACTTGTCTAGCCCAAGTGGCCGTTGGCGCCAGCAAGTGTTCTCTTTGTTGATTCAGGTGATTGTTGAAGTTCATGCTACAAGGAATTTGTCTCAAGGTGGAGTTTGTTATATTGTGATCCAAATTCCAAGAAAAGGCTAACTTCTGACGAGCGGAGCGAGGCCCGTCGGCGGTAGGCTTGGGCCGAGCGAAGCGAGTCTGAAGTTAGCCCACACCGAGGCCCAGCAGGTGCACCTTGGGGGTGCGGGGGGCGAAGCCCCCGCGGTACGGATCGTTGCCACCGTCTATATATTTTCCCTGTAAGCCGCCGCTAGGGTTATCATCGCATCATTGTACACCCACGGCGTTTGTAAACACCACCAAAATAGTAAAGTTTTGCTGGCTGGCGCCCGTGGTTTTTTCCCTTGTGTGTTGCAAGGGTTTTCCACGTTAAATCTCGTGTCCCCTACAGTGTTTTCTTTTTCGTTCTTCGTTTATTGTGCATCTCCATTTATAACAATTTTTACAAGATAACATATACAAGTTTTGTTGTACTTCAAGGGCATACCATTAGTATATGTTCACCTATAAGAAAATTCCTAGTAATGTATACAGGTTATCCATAATGCTATACATTGGATCTAGTTGTTGTATTTTCTCTTGAGTGGCGTTCTGGATGCAACGCCCCTAGACAGTAACACGGGATATGTGCCAGAACATTAGATTGTAGGCTACTAACAAATCCATGATGTGTGGGAGCTTTGAACTCTTTCTGTTCCGCATGTATTGTCGTGTATATCCACAGGGAGTGATTTATGAGTTGTCAAACAATGAATGTTAAAAATATATAAATAATAATGCATGCATTAGATTTATGCAATGATATATTCTCTATTTCATGGGAAAGAATATGTAGATCTTGATTAATGATACGTGATAAATTAACAAATACAAAAGAGTAAAATATATAAACCGGTTGGAAATATAGGAACCAGTTGACAAACCTTGGCACAAGAATCACGAGCATTGTCCCAGTTAATCTGCTCGTAAGGTATACTATATAGGTCCTCACGAAGTGATAGTATTGTGGGAGTTAGTGGCCCAACAAATTTCTTCCCATAAAGGTATGCCATTGATATATACACCAACCGGGTAAAACACCAAAATCGACCTGCATATGAAGAATTATTTTACATTTATGTACACAAGAAGTAATTAGGTTAACACCAAATTATCAAAGACGACATATTGTTATGGTGATCCGTAAAAACAAGTACCTGGGTGAATAGGAAGAAAATCTGGTACCAACCACAATTCTGGTATAATCGGATGATTTCCTGACCATTCATATACTCCAATTATCTGGGATGGCACACGTGTCACTTACGTTAATCTTAGCTTACAGCAAATAATATGAGCTTAGTACTGGTTGCTAAAAACCACACCGGATAGTCAGTTTTGTACTATTTGTTATCACATTATTACGAAGTAACAAGGAGCATCATCTCATGTGTTTTGTCACGTACCGAGAGCCATACTTTTCCCCATTGTGGCATTGCAGTTGCACTTCCATGGGATAAAATCCAATTTTTCGCCTTAGTCAATGCATCCTGATCACCGTCCAGCTTCGCACCAAGAAGCACTAAGGACGCGTAGCTCGTACATGATCCAAACATGGTACTTGGGCCCAGAACTTGTTTTCCCCATCCTCCATCCTCGTTCTGCCCATATTAGAGATTACATAATAAGATAAAAGCAAGACTTTTAAACTTCCAACACAAAATTATATAGTAGAGTTTATTCTATGCCTGTTGATTGTAAATGTAGCGGCATATCTCACGCTGATGTTCCGGTGATAGTACAGTGTTAAGTGATCCCGTAACATATAATGAAAATATCTGCAAGATAAAGAAAATATCTGATAATTTTACGGAAATCAATATGGAGGGAGCCAAAATCCGCAAAATAAACAAAATACCAAAAAAAAGGCGTATAGGAGAGATAAGTACATTTCAAAACAAATTATATGCATGTAAATGTTTTTGTGTCATCAATTTTCTAAATGCTAGGGTGACCGCATGGCAGCTGGGTCGACGTGGGTGATTCGGAGGGGTCCCGTGCGTCTCAGCTGCGTACATTCGTATCCAGATAAAACTTGAATATAAAGGGCCAATCTAGTTGACTCTGCTTCCCATCACAAAATGCTAATTTGAGTGGTGCTACTACTAAGGGCCTGAAGTGGGAAATGGTTTTTCGAAGGGCTGTTGCAAGGATTAAGTGCTGCTGAAGGCGATTTAGGTAAAATGATATTGTCCGTGATGCCCACACGCACAAGGTCATTGATTGAGAGTCCTAGTTTTGGTAGCAGGGTTTTCTTGGTCGTTGAGCCAAGAAATAGAGTGCATGTCATATAGTATTAGTTAGATTCCAGTAGCATGTCCGACATCCAGAAAAATTCTACTTAGAATATTAGTAAGTACAATCATTTTGGGAGCTAGTCTTTCTAATTTTCCTTAGCAATGTTGAATTTTTTAAAATCTTGTTCAAAGATTTCCGAGCTAGCTTACAAAAATACTCCGTAAGAGTGGATTATTATTCCTATCAAAGAATATATAACTTGGCTGGAAACTTTTAAACAAATAAAATTTTCACATTGCATTTGTTTTGCTCCCATTTTATTTTGGAGTCATTTTTAGGTTTTCCCTATTAATATTATTCCAATATCAAAAGAGGGAATCAATTACTTAACCAATTTTAATAGAAAACGGTTGTGATTATTATTGATGAATTATGAAATCTCTCAATTTTTCAACTATATTGGTAACTTACTAAATTCTTGGAGATTTATTAAAGGCTTAAAGGACATCTACAAAAAAATGAATTTGAAAAATTACATTTGAGTGGGAATTAGTTGTTCTAAACCCGGTGTTAAGTTCTACTTACTAGACTTTTGTGAGATTTCTAAAATATGGGTTGGCACTAAAAATAGACCATGATAAGTAGTTTCCAGCCTTGGAAATATTCGACATGTACGTTTAGGGGAAATTTTGGAAATATTCAACATGTTAATATGATAAGTAGTAGTATCTACTCACTGAACTGTCAATTGGAGGGGACTTTGTGAATTCTGAGCAAGCTTGCTCAAAATAAGTAGTTAGCCGCCTTGGAAATATTTGAAAGACCTTTTGTCAATCATATGCACTTGGTTTCAATTTACAAATAATAGATGTGTCATGTGGGAATGTGTATAACCTCCATAGCGTGTAAAATGATGGACTACTAGTGCTTAGGGTCATGGGATAGCATTAGGAGATTATTATTTTCATCTTTGTTTTCCAGATCAAAACATGTTTTTGAGACAATTTGCCAACCAATTATCCTAGGGGGCTCTATTAGGTGGAACTAACCTAATCATGTAAGGCTCTCACATGTTGATCTTGGAGGGGGCACTTCTAGTACTATACAACAATAATAAGTGATTTAAGGAAAACAAATTATGATCCTACCCATCTATTATAGTAGATGGGTTAGATGGACAGAAAACATATGTTCCTCACTCTCTTAAGTTTCCTTCTAGCCTTATAAAACATTCATTTAATATTTTTTAAAAATTTAGGTTGAGGTGAATTTTAAAAAAACTAAGGAAATATTGAAAATTGTATTTATTGTGCGCATAAAATTAAATTCACAAAGCCTACTCCCTTGTCTGTTAATTTTTCGGTGTAATAACATGCAAAGTATTCAATATACTCAATTGCTACTTGTCATGTGTAGATTATATCGTCTATGATAGGTTGTTATTCCTTGGATTGTAAACCACCTGTTGGTTAGATGTGGCACAATTACTAGAGCTACCTATTTTTAATTATTCTTTGCTGCTACTTTGGCCTTGGGTTTTTCTTAAACTTTCACTATTTATTAGTTATTTAAATGTTGTACTCCGTCCGATTCATATTAATTAACTTCAATATGGATGTATCTAGAACTAAAATGTGTCTAGATACATCCATATTAGAGTCAATTAATATGAACCGGAGGGAGCAATAATGATGTGAGTCTATTTTCATCCTTTGAATGTGCGTACAAGCAAATTCTTTGTACTGTCACTATGGTTTCCCGTAGACAATAAAGTCTACGTTGTTCGGCTTGGCAGAATAATGGTCCAACAGAATGCCAAGGATGTATGTGACATGAACTGCATTATTTGCCACGTAGAACACAACCACATGTTGGTGCAAGGTCCCACACACGTTGTTATCACACAATCCTATAGCCATAGTGTTGTGCAGAGACTAGACCAATCCTTGCATCGGTGGCGGTGCATTGCAATAAACGGAATAGCGCCAAGCGGGTGAACTCATTCATATTACTGCACATTTTCTTTCTCACACAAATTTGATATTCAGGGTCTCAAGAAGTAATTTCAGTCTTTTCAATGAACTCCACATCAATGTTATGTATTTTGGCAACACTCCTATATTACAAATCATGGATTCTTTCCGTTTTGTGGGCAATCTACGCGTAAGATTGTACCTAAACCTATTTAGAAGTATTCCTATAATATATGTGGATTGTTGAATTTTACAAGAAACCATGTCTATTCCATGATCTTACAACCAGCAATATGTGTATGTAAGAAATAAGAATAATGTTACCATTGTATCATAATGCTTGAATGTTATTTTGGATCCAAATAGTATTGTGCTCGTGTTCAAAATGATTAAGCATCTATTCATATTTCAAATGTATCATAATTTTCTGAATTAAATACTTACAATAATAGGCATAATGAACAAAATTCCACTATAATCACCAGGCCAATGTCCATCGTGTGCTTGAAGAGTGGAATATTGATATAGAGCTCGCTTCAAAGAAGTAGTTATAAGTTCTTCGGTGACATCTGTGATCTTTTGAGGACTCGGTCTTGGAATATTCACCATAGGGTTTGGTTTTGCATACTGCAGTAAATAATGTACATCGTAAGGATCGAATGGTATATATTGAATGTTGCTCCCCAAGTTGTATGACATACACGTTTCCAATATTTCAATTTGACCAATAATTGAAAATCATATGTATACTATTACAATACATAAATCATTCCATCAAATCTAGCTACACGAAAGTTCATTAATTAACCCACATATTAGTGAATTAATATTTTTAGAAATTAATATAACGTTTGGCAGCATGTGTGTTTTATCTTTTTGTCCATTGGGAGTAAACAAAAAACTATGTAAAAGAAAGGTTACTCAAAGGTACTCCCTCCGTTCCTTCTTATAAGGTCTATTAGTTTTTCGAAAGGTCAAACTACCCTAACTATGACCGGGTTATTAGAAAAAAATATCAAAAATATATACTAAATTTGTATCATTAGATTCACCATAAAATATATATTTATATTCTATGTGTTTAGTTTCATAAATATTGATATTTTGACCCCAAAAGTATGCAATGGGTAGAACCAGTGGCGGAGCTAGTAGATTCAGCACCAGGGTGCATGCGGATGCCAAACTAGATAAAATTTATCTTTTACACGGTGCATACATGGTGAAAAGTTGTTATTTTACAAAGAATTTTATTTCAACCCGGTGTCCTGTGCACCCCATAGCTACATGCAGGTCCAGTGGGTAGAACCAAGAATAAATCTAACTTGATTTGATGGAGCATGCAGTTGTTAGGAATATATTATAGGCATCGCATATCTCTACATGCATACTAACTGCATAGACCATCTCCACTCTCCATGTAAGAATCGGTCCAATAATGTTGGGCTAGTCTGATGGAAAGATAGGGATATGTATTCCTATGGCTCACATAGAGTTAGGTTATGGATTAAGATAGGTGGTGCAAAAACTAATCTTCCTTTGCACTAGACATGCATCGTTCGGAGCTTTGTCTTCGGCATGTTTATAGTTTATATGAAAGTAACGTCCCCATAAGCTAGAGTGTCTATAGTTCAAATTGTAAATCTCAAAATAACCAGAGGCTTGTTACATCATTCATTATTTGACTCAATTGTTCTTTTAGAACATTAATTTTCACAAATTTAAATAATATTGTTAAACTTCAAAGATCATAAAAATGATATCATGGTGATATGAGCGACAACATTTAGTCAGGCCTCTTGGCATCACAGATTCAAATGATTTTTAATTCAAAATATATCGCATATTTTATCCATTTTGGTCTACTAAATATAATTAGGTATCATTTGTATAACACATAGAAAATAAATATCTCTCATATCACACATAAAAATGCTAAATGGGGACATGCATCTTATATCATAGTAATTGGACCCTAAATAAAATTTACATAAAATATTTTACATCACAGACACCAAATTTGCATAAATAAATTAAAAATATGCAAAAGTAGTTATTCCTATATCCTTGGTTAATTTTTTCAATATACTTTGTTCTTTTATTTCGTTGGCAAGTGCAAAACATCATTCTTTTCAACAAAAAACAGGCTTTAATTGCTTCCTAGTTCATAAAAGCAAACTAATGAAGTGATGTAATTAAAAATTGAGCTATTGAGTTTGTAGCAATAAGGTGCTCATCCTCCGGATGCAGTAGCAGGGCCCGTTGGGCTTAGATCAGGCCTGATCGCGTGATCATGCCCCATTATCCGTGCATCCGCGCTGCTAAGTCAAGACCACAATTGTCCACCTATCGCTCCGTGTTGGACTGAACCTTGCCACCACCAACCGAACCCGCCATATTTTGGCATGTCGCCATGAGCGGCATGGACGCTACCTCACTAATTTCGAGATGGCCTCACCAGAGACCGCACACCACCGCAAAGGAGCAAGATAACCACGACGCCCGGGAACAAAGCCACGCCATTAGAGCCGTCGCAAGGTTGCTAGTAATCCGGGCCGTTCACTTTCTCGGCGTCTAAGAACTTGCCTCAACAAAAACCCTAGCGTGCAGGTAGGGAAGGTCCCACTACCACTGGCACCGCGATGCCTTTTCCCGGCGGCCCTAGCCCATGGAGGCAGAGGGGTAAGGGAGGAGGAGGGGTGCAGAAGGGCTAGGGTATTCCCCAATAGTCTCCCGCGGGGGAATCCCGGAGCGGATCATTTTTTCCTTCTTGAGAGCACTTCCATCTACACGTGTGAATTTTTGAAAACATGGACTAAGGGGTTGTACTAATGACTATTGTTAAATTCATTTTTCATAATCAAGTGAAATCCTCCTCTGGATTGTTCAAATCATCTTGTAGTTCAAGCTACATGTAGCACGTTAAATTTGAGAACGTTGAAAAACTGGATATATATAAGGATGTACACAGTGCACTACATGTCCTTAAGTATCGACAAAAAAACCTTTTACTCTACACTACACAAGAACGGAAAAAAATCCGACTAATTTTGAAGGTTTGCAAATATTACTTTTAAATGTACTTAAATGCACAGTTTTGTTATTAATTTTATTCTAGAATATTAAATATTTGCTATTGAGATTTTGCATACTTATAGTTTACATATATAACTAGATCCATTTATTATTATTTTCAAACCTTGAGACACCGTTATTATTTTGTCAAAATAAAAGGAGTCATCTGTAGCTCAAGCTCACATAGGCCAGGCTCATAATTATATATGGCTCTTATTTTGCAGGGTGCTCTTTGTCATATAAATCAAAAGTGTGGTAAAAGTCAGATAGCCATTGCTCTTTTTTGGTAACTAAATCTACATGAAATTTTCACATGCATAATTTCCCTGTTGATTTACGCATTGTCAAGTTTATTTTTCTACTTCCAATCTCACGCCCACCTTCATCTCTCTCTTTCTCCCTCTCAGTTTTTTTACTTTTGCCCTAACTAGCGCGGTGACCCTCGCAAATGTTAGGGTAACTATTTTAGTGGGTGGAAAGTTTTTGAGAAACAATACTATGGTTTAATGGATATCACATTTTTTTGGTACGAAATAATGTGGTTCTAGAACTATAAAAGTGTTATGGTAATAAAGTATCACCTATGCAAAAAGGAACATTAACAAACCTGAACTTGTGGGATTATGATTGTTGCGTCATTGGTCAAAACACACATGTGGGTCGTTTTGGAAATAATATTAGCTCAATAGTAGAACTATGTGTGTTATTACATCAATATGCAAGGTAAATAAACATTATTATTTTTTCTTGGTAAAATGTAAAGGAAAGCAATTCATTGAAGCTAATACTTGTGACAAACTAAATACATCCTCCCTTCAAATGAATATGTTTTTTTAAGTCAAGCCAAGTCCTCCGCCCAGGCGCTCAGCAGCCGCCACGTGGTGGCCCTTTAGCACCGGTTTGTAACATAGCCGGTGCTAGGGGGGGGGGGGGGGCTTTAGCTCGGGATGCTTTGCACCGGTTGGGCAACCGGTGCTAAAGCACCTTGCCAACTGGTGCAAAATTCCTGTTTTCCACTAGTGCTACCATCCAAAAGGATATCATATGGAAATATGTTTCACGATATATGTAATGATATTGATTTTGTATTTTACATGTTAATGATGTTTTGTAAAAACTTGCTCAAAATTTATACGGTTTGACATTTTAAAAATAATATAATCCTCATTCATTGGAATGGAGGTAGTAGTTAGAGTTAATCCCTCGGTTTGTGTGTTTTCCTCACAATTTCTTATGCAGTTTCAAAATGTGAAACTTTCTAGTCAATGCTTTGCACGTTTAAGCCATTTTTGTAAGGCTAGGAAAGGCTCCTATACTTTCTACGTTTAAACCTTTACAGACTACGAGTATAAATGAAAAACTATGGACACATATCAGAACTACGTAATCTTGAACATGCCAAAGCCATTTTTGCAAGGTTCCTACTTTCTACGTTTAAACCTTTACAGAATACGAGTATAAATGAAAAACTGTGGACACATATCAAAACTACATAATCTTGAACATGCCAAAAGGAAGCTACATGGTTATGTAAGTAATATTCTTTCCTTAAACTTAGCCATTAATTTTAAATCCAACTTTCACAATAATTCAAATGATGTGGATCAACCATGATGACTATTAATTTGTAGTTTCGTAGAAATTTCTAGTATATCTGTGGTTTCTGGTCTTTATGTTGATTGTAATTGAATGACAGACCAAGTCGATAATATATAACTATGCACATTGATTTGATATCTAGCTTTAGAAAAGTCAATTTGCTAAGATCCAACAATACATATGAGATTCGTAAACTAAAAAAATCATGTGTTTATAGTTTTTCTATTAATATTTTAAGATTACTGCATTGCAGCCTTCCGCAAAACTGATTTTCAAAATATTACATATATTTGTTTTTATTTTGCAAAAAAATGGTTTCATGAATGTTTATGTAAAAGTAATATGTACATGTGTTACTCTTTCTACTCAACCATGCATATGTATAGATCTATACAATCAGGTTATTTATCATTTGTACATTTCTTTTTTCCAATATTACATAAGTTAAATCATGGAAAATCTTCCCACCCATAACCTTGTTTCGGCATTAAATTTTGTGTTTTTTTTCTGGCAGGGTTCAGAATTCCACCTATAGCTAAGCTTATGTACGCACTTTTTATTTTCTAGCTAGCTAGTGTAAGTTAATTTTTTCCCACTCGACCAGCATGTGTACCTATTTTGACCGAAAAGAACATTTTCTTGGTGAACGGGCTAAGCTAGCTAGTATGTCTGTGTTTTTTCGAACGGACTTGGCCACTCTTGTTCTACCGCAGTCAAGGTTTTTTCTTAACCTACTACTGCATGCTATTAATATTTCCTAAAACATGCTTTGCACGCTGAAAAATTTACATGTGTTAGAGTCTAGAAAAAACTAATTAAGAACACATATTTTCTCCCTTCTTAACATGTATACATGCAGTTCTCCTGCATGGTTTGAAAAAAAAAATCACATATCAAAACTCGTCTGCAGGCTCCAAGGAACCAATTCGTAAAGTTAAGGGTGGGCCTCCGAGCGTGGAGACTTGTGTTTCTACGTGGAAAATATTAGAATTTCATATATGATACAGATTCCAAAGCAAAGAGTATAAACATCGCATGATAATGCAAGTCGGCTATGGGACGTATACCTGCAACCGGAGGAGGAGGTCCTGCGACTCCTTTCTCTCGAAGCGGTGCTTGGTGAAGTCCTCGCGCAGCCTCTCGACCTCGGCGCGCTCCTCCGGCGTGCCAGCGTCGGGGTCGTACTCCCACACTTGCCGCCCAAGGAAGCCGTTGTTCGACTGGAGCCATGGTCCCCGAGCCGCAGCCGCACCGGTCGTTAGCTTCCACATGGTGATGGATGAACGCCCAGATCAACTCAAATGGGAGCTATATGAAGCTCACACGATAATGGCGGCAAGCTTGCAATCGTTTCTTATATATAAGCGTTCTCATTGTTATTCAGGGTGTATACAAATATTGTGCATGCACCTACCCCGTTTACAACAACAGGCCGCCAAAGGAATCCAAATGGCCTTTTCTTGGGAGAGTGGGATATCCCTTATTGCTGTCCAACTTAAAAAAACTCTCAAGTGGACTGCTACGCATAGCATGTACTCCAAGGCCGGCCGGTATAACTCTTAAACGAAAGCTGAAGCCGCAGGATCAATGTTGTATAAGAGACAGGAGACAAGAAGATCAAAGCCGAAGCGGCAAGAACTTCGATGGGATGCTTTACAACTTCGATTGGGTTAGCTTTGTGGTTAACAAAGCCTTTTCTTTTCTCGCAAAAAAAAAATAAAGCTTTTTCTATTCTGCAGTGGTTGCAAGCAACTGCTGGCAAGTCTCAAGTCTCAACACTTAGGACAAGTACAACGCGGGTGCCAGACTGCCAGGATCATTTTCTAGGGTGATAAGCGGTTCCAGCTTTTATTTTTCTGGTCACGATTTCGAGGTGTTGATTTGGGGATATTATGGGGGGCTGTGTTTAAGAAAACTGGATAGACTCTCGCATGCTCGTGTTGGGTCAAGAGCCGGTATCGTTTTCAAGGAGTATTGGCAGCGGATGGGGAGAGAAGATGACACTTCACTCCTCGTTATAATTAACCAGGCGGTTTAGTCATGTAGTTAGGGCATCTCCAACCGGGCGACCAAAACGGACGCGCTGGGCCGTCCGTTTTGGGCCGTTTGGGTCGCCGCCCGGACACGCGGACAGCGCCCCGAGTCCGCGTGTCCGTTTGGGTCGCGCGCTGCGCCCAACGCGCGGACGCATCGCATAAACCGGAGAAAAAAGAAAATAAAAAAAAGGCTAATTTGAACGAAATTTCATTTAACATACGCCCTATTTTGGGCAAATTTAGTACATAGCCCTATTTTGGGCAAATAAAACTAACAAAAGAAGCCCCTATATGGGCTTTTACATTTAAACTAATATAAAAACCCTCTATTAGGGTTTGGTCGGCGGCGCGGTGGCCGCCGGTGCGCCGCCTAGCCCCACGGGCGTCGTCGGCGACGTCGTCGTCGTCCCAGGGCGGCGAGGCGCTGTCGTGGCTCGACCGCGCCGGGGACTCCGGCCACGGAGACCACAGGGCCTCCTCCCACGGCGAGTGGGGGTCCGGAGCCACCCGAGGCTGCGGCGGTGCACGGAGCAGCGCCTCCTCCCTGAGGCGCTGCTGCCTCTCCTGCCAGGCGCGGCGCCTGGCCGCCTGGCGTCGCCGCTCCTGCCGCCGCTGCTCCTCGCGGCGCTCCTCGTCGGCGCGGCGCCTGGCCTCCTCCCGCCGCGCCGCCTCCTCCTCCTCCCGTCGCGCCTGGCGGGCCTGGGCGTAGAGCTCCCAGCCCTCCGCCTCCTCGACCTCCTGCCGGGCCGCCTCCTCCATCTCGGAGGTGCGAATGGCCTCATGGAGGTCTGGCCATTGCGCCTCCTCCTCCGCCGCCGAGATCATCTTGGCGGCGCGGAGGTCCGGGTCCTCCTCCGAGGACTCCGGCTTCGGCTCGAGGAGGAGAGGCGGCGGTTGCGGCAATGGCGCACCGCCGCGGGCGGCCTCTCCGATGTGGAGGCCGCGCTGGTTTCCTCCCGACGGCCGCAACGCCGGCGGACGACGGCGGCTGCTGCTAGCCTCGTCGTCGTTCGCTCCGGGAGCGAACCGTCGCTTCGGGGCCATGGCGGCGGTTTTGCTCGGGGAGTGGAGTGGGGACTGGAGTGGATGGCCAGATCCCCTCCAGTCCCCATTTAATAGTCTCCCTGGTCACCGACAGGTGGGCCCAAGGGAGACGAGGCGACCAGCGCGCGGACGCGAGCGGATGGCGCGTGCCGTCCGCGGCCACGCAAACCCGGCCCAGAGTTGGGCCGCGATTTTGTCCGGCTGGACCCATCCGGACGCGCGGGCGCGGGATGGGTCGCCCGGTTGGAGATGCCCTTATGTGGCGATATCTACATCAGAACCATGCACGTGATGTCTGTGAATCGGACGACCGATGTCATGCAGCAGTGTTCTTGTTGCGGATCGCTTCAGCATGGTCATGACTCATGAGATCCTACTTCTTGGGAATTAACTAGTACCAAACCAGAATTAACTTGTACCTGAGTCTCACCCCCGCACCTGTTAGCTTTAATCTTGATTCATGTAATATGCATTGTTCATTTCGTTTGCAAGTAGTTTAGCTAGCTTGGGAGATGCAGTCAGGTGAAACTTTAGTGGACGCGCATATGGCGAGATGCCAAGCTGAGATTGTAGCAAGGCGTGATGCTGCAGTTCTGTGCGATGCGAAACTGATGCGTGAAGGAGTCTGATGGCCTGCATGCTCAAGTGAAGCCGGTTGGTCCGGCAAGTAAGTTCTGCATGTGATTCAGCCGAGTGAATCGATATTTAGTCAGTTAGCTGCATGCGTGTGTGTGTGTTTGGCCAGGTCAAGTTAGTGGCCGGTAGTGGCCTAGGTTAGTGCTGAAGTTAGTTAGTGAAGTGCTGGGTCAATGTGGCGTGAGTGCGTGGCTAGCTAGTGAAGTAGTGGGCAGAGTGCGTTCAGGCTCTGCCTATTTAAATCCATGTAAGTATTGTGTTCAGAAATGTGAAGACAGAGAAAAATGTAGCCACGGGCAAAGTCTGTATTCTTCTTCCTTGGTCTATGTTCTTGAGAGACAAGAGAGATTAAGGAGTTGAGAAAAGTTGGGCTGTGAGAAGCAGCCACCCCCAAAACACTTGTGTCTCCATTGCTATTTCTACGTGAGTTTAGAGGTAGCTAGAGGTAGAAGAAAGCGCTGAGAGATTCAGCCACAACCGCACCCCCGTAACCCTCCCGCACCCCAGCCCTAACCGCCGCCGCCGCCGCCGCCGCCGGCAGCGCCGCCGGGGCAAAGACCCATGGGGCGTGGCGGCGGCGGGGGCTCCTCCTCGTCGACGCCTGGTGACGGCGGCCGGATCTCCCTCCTCGATGCATGGCGGGCGCGCGGATGAGTCGGGCGGCGGCGGCCTGCGTTGCGCCCCCTTCTCCCGTCGGCTCCCCTGGCGGCCGGCGCGTGGGATTGGCGGCGGCGGCCAGCTCTGCGGCCTCCCTCCTCCCGTCGGCTCCGCAGCACTCCGGCAGGGGTTGGTGGTGGGCGGCGACCAGGCTCATGGCCTGCGCCAATCCCCCCCCCCCCCCGCCGCCGCCTCTTGCCGGTGAGTGGAGGCGATCTCGGGTTTCACCCACGACACGAGGTCGCCCGGGGCAGCAGCCTTGGGTACGACGGTGGAGGTGGCCCTCTTCTTCATCGGAGAGGGTTGGCCTGCGGTTGGTGGTGGTGGATCTATCGATCTATCACCGCATTCCAGCGGCGAGATGGAGATGCTTGGAAGCCGGCGACGGAGTCGCCGGTGGAGGGTTGGCATGGCCAGCCCGGGACGGTCGCCGACGTGGGGGTCCGACCTGTATAAAGGTGGTGGTCCTAGGGTCTCTCTTGCGTGAAGAGGAAGACCTACTGGAGGCCTGGACTCGTGATCTAGTCGGAGTGTTGAGTTCTGGAAGGCTCTGCCGGCGAATGTAACAGTGCTTTTTGCCTGGAGTTTGCTAGTTCGGTGGTATTCGTTCGGGCGCACCCATGCTTTTATTCCGACCGATTGGTTCTGGAGGGAGCGGCGCGAAGCTCTTTTCTGTGTTGACATCAAGTGACTATGGATCCATGATGAAAGTCGGAAGAAGGGAAGTTCATGAAGGCCGGAGGGGAGGACTAGCTAAGTGACACGCGTGAAGCACACGTCCGTTGGGAACCCCAAGAGGAAGGTGTGATGCGTACAACAACAAGTTTTCCCTCAGTAAGAAACCAAGGTTATCGAACCAGTAGGAGTCAAGGAACATGTGAAGGTTGTTGGTGGAGGAGTGTAGTGCGGCGCAACACCAGTGAAACCGGCGCCAACGTGGAACCTGCACAACACAATCAAGATACTTTGCCCCAACGTAACAGTGAGGTTGTCAATCTCACCGGCTTGCTGAAAACAAAGGATTAAACGTATGGTGTGGAAAATGATGTTTGTTTGCAAAGAACAGTAGAGAACAATGATTGCAGTAGATTGTATTTATATGTAAAAGAATGGACCGGGGTCCACAGTTCACTAGTGGTGTCTCTCCAATAAGATAAATAACATGCTGGGTGAACAAATTACAGGTGGGCAATTGACAAATAAAGATTCAATACATATCATGATGATCACTATGAGATTTAATCAGGGCATTACGACAAAGAACATAGACCGCCATCCAGCATGCATCTATGCCTAAATAGTCCACCTTCGGGTTAGCATCCGCACCCCCTCCAGTATTAAGTTGCAAACAACAGACAATTGCATTAAGTATGGTGCGTAATGTAATCAACACAAATATCCTTAGAGAAAGCATTGATGTTTTATCCCTAGTAGCAACAACACATCCATAACCTTAGAACTTTCTGTCACTGTCCCAGATTCAATGGAGGCATGAACCCACTATCGAGCATAAATACCCCTCTTGGAGTTACAAGTATCAACTTGGCCAGAGCCTCTACTAGCAACGGAGAGCATGCAAGAACATAAACAATATATGATAGATTGATAATCAACTTGACATAATATTCTATATTCATCGGATCCCACCAAACACAACATGTAGCATTACAAATAGATGATCTTGATCATGTTAGGCAGCTCACAAGATCTAAACATGATAGCACAAGAGGAGAAGACAACCAACTAGCTACTGCTATGGACCCATAGTCCAAGGATGAACAACTCACGCATCAATCCGGAGGCGGGCATGATGATGTAGAGCCCTCCGGTGATGATTCCCCTCTCCGGCAGGGTGCGGGAGGCGATCTCCTGAATCCCCCGAGATGGGATTGGCGGCGGCGTCTCTGGAAGATTTTCCGTATCGTGGCTATCGGTACAGGGGTTTTCGCGACGAAGGCTTTAAGTAGGTGATACGTCTCCAACGTATTTATAATTTATGATGTTCCATGCTTGTTTTATGACAATACCTACATGTTTTGCTCACACTTTATAATGTTTTTATGCGTTTTCCGGAAGTAACCTATTAACACGATGCCAAAGTGCCAGTTCTTGTTTTCTGCTGTTTTTGGTTCCAGAAAGGCTGTTCGGGCAATATTCTCGGAATTCGACGAAACGAAGACCAAACATCATAATTCACCGAGATCGACCAGGACACCGAAGGGGAGTCAGAGGGGAGGCCTGGGGCCCCCACACCATAGGGCCGCGCCGGCCTATGGGGAGGGCGCCCTGGTGCCCCTCCTGCGCCGCCTCTTCGCCTATAAGACCCATTTCGACCTAAAAACGCGATACAGATTGACGAGACTCCAGAAAGACTCCAGGGGCGCCGCCGCCATCGCGAAACTCCAATTCGGGGGATAGAATCTCTGTTCCGGCACGCCGCCGGGACGGGGAAGTGCCCCCGGAAGCCATCTCCATCGACGCCACCCCCTCCATCATGCTCCGTGAGTAGTTCTCCCATGGACTACGGGTTCTAGCTGTAGCTAGTTGGTATTCTCTCCCCCATGTACTTCAATACAATGATCTCATGAGCTGCCTTACATGATTGAGATTCATCTGATGTAATCGGTGTTGTGTTTGTTGGGATCCGATGGATTGTTATATTATGATTAGTCTATCTATAAAGTTTGTGAAGTTATTGTTGCTGCAATCTTGTTATGCTTAATGCTTGTCACTAGGGCCCGAGTGACATAGGCATCCCCAATAGGCTTGCCGAAGATGGTACCCGGGGTTTACTGAAGGCCCAGGACTCGAAGAATAAGAAGATTCGGAAGCCCATTTAGTGTTAAGGAAAGATAGATTGTATTAGGAAATATAGAAACTTGTAATCTTACGGGACGGGTACGAAACCCTCCCGAACTCTGTAACTTGTGTATTACGAAAACCCTCGGCTCCACCTCCTATATAAGGGGGAGTCGAGGGACAAAGAAAGGATCGAATCTATTGTCAGCAGAACCTTAGTCTTTACAATCAGCGAGTACTTTTCGGCTGAAATCTTCGAGATCTACTTGCCCTCTACTTCCAGCAAAACCCTAGTCTACAATCTGTAGGCATTGAAAAATTAATCCTTTGTCAATTGGCGCCGACCGTGGGGATTAGAGGTTGCAAGGAGCTGATCTCGATGGCACGTCCAGAATCGTCGACTTCGTCGGTGGCAAGCAATGCGATGGATCGAGGTAAACGGGAAAAAACGGATCTAGTCGATTTTATTCCTCACCCGCCCTGCCGTTTGGATGCATGTGCTTATCTGGAGGAGCCCGTCATCATGACGTTCGGAGAATTCCGATTTGGCGTCAATAAGGAAGGATCTTATCGTCTCGAAGTTCCGATCTCGTCGGAATTTTCAGCGATCGATTCTGACTTTTCGTCAAGCGACGAAGGGTTTTTGTCGCCACGCTTCGTCGACACCAAGGCAAGCGGAAAACTTGCCAAGATCTTCAGCGACACATCCTTCGAGTCGTCTGCGGACTCCGTTATAAGCAGTGACTCCGACAGCGTCGACAGCTTCAACTTCATCGACAAATCTGCTGCCATCGGAAAGGTCTTCACCAATCTCTTTGATGGTGTCACCAATCCCGACAAAAACCAATACTCAAAATATCATCAAGTCTATGTAATCGAGGAGGCAAGCCGAGCAGAACCAGAAACGTCAGAGGCTTTCGATGATTTGGGAAACCCATACATCGATCCCGCTGATCTCAGAAAAGGCCTAGGCACTAAATATGTCGGGTCTTCACCTCGCGAAAGAGTTCAACTCCCGCAAGCAGCGTGGGATAGGGCCGCAAGAGCCATGGATGGTTCAGAACCAATGACCACCACTGCTACTGCATAAGAATTACAAGCCTATCAATATAGACTTGCTCGTGTGAGTAGGGAGCTGGAAAAACAGACAACATCCCTGAATAGAAGAAAAGAGGCAGCCTCCGCGTCAAGCAGGCGTCGAGCAGAGCTCAGTCGACAATCAGGAACTTCGGGAGATAGTCATAGAGAAGCTCAGAGGAGGGCAAGATCTCGGCTGCAAAATATACCTGAAGCAGAGAGAGGAAACATAATTCAAAATCTCGGCATGTCCTTCATGACAATTGATACAAGGGGAAATATCATCCCGAAAACACCAGAAGCTGGATACATGGCAACGCAAGCTTATATCATCGCGTCCAGACCACCCCCTGGGGACCCGAGAGAAGCATTGTTTAATATGGCAATGGCTGGAGTTGGAGTCATGGGAACAGCGTTTGCAGCTACACCTCCCGAAGGAACTCCAAGACAAAATAGTCCACGACCCACGACAGCAGTGGAAGATCCTCCAAGGACAAGTGGAGCAAGAGATACGACAGCACAAGCAAGGGTGGATAGAGCGCGACAAGAAAGAAGAGAACATCGGCAGTCACCAGAAGTCGCCGATGAAGATATGTGCGGGTTACCGTGCTTTACGAGACGAGTTCGAAAAACTCGAGTCCCGAAAGGGTTTAAGTTACCCGAAAATTTCAAGAAATTCGACGGCCTACAGGATCCCGAGGATTGGCTCGTTGATTACCTCGAGATGGTGAAGTTGGTAGGCGGAACCAGAGCAACAGCCATGCAAAGCCTCCAAGTACACTTGAGCGGTGCCGCGCGATCTTGGATAAAGAAACTTCCCCCAGGTTCCATCGACGGCTGGGATAGTTTCGAGGATATCTTCGTGAAGAACTTCCGATCCACCTGCAAGAAACCCGCGTCATTGGAAGAGCTGAGGGCGTGCAGGCAGAAACACGACGAATCGATGAGAAAATATATACAGAGATGGAACATTATTAAAAACTCGGCATAGGATATATCTGACGAGAGCGCAATAGACGCGTTCGTGGAAGGAATTCGACGGGGAGATTTCGTCGAAGACTTAGGGAGAACCAACCCTAAGACAATATCAGCACTGATGGAGATGGCAAACAAGCGGGCAGATGGAGAAGACGCGATATACAACAAGCGACATAGGTCGCCAGAGGAGGATCGCGGTCGAAATTTTCAAAATAGAAGGCGATTTTCTCGCCAGTTTTACAATAATGATGCTCCTGGTCACATATCAGCTGGTTTCCGAGGAAACTCTGGAGGGAATAGTGGAGAGGACTACCAAAGGAGTAATGAGCAACAAGGCGACAATAGGGGCGATTTCCGTAGCAACAGGCAAAATAGTGGACCAAGGTTTCAGAGACCTTATGTATCTCCCGAACAAATGATGAACATGCCATGTCAGATGCACTTCTATCTCGACAATAATGGAAAGAGGCAGTCAGGTCATCTCCAGAAAGATTGTCGCAATTTCCAAGCAATGTTGCGAGCCGCAGGGATCGCCAATGCCCAAGCGATGAATAGAAACCTCCAGGGGCCAAGGAGTGAGATCCACCTTCCACCTCCTCCCGCAATTACGGACGAAAATCGACACCAGCTCAGAATAGCGGCAACACCACATCCACCTCCATATTTTGACCCCAACTCCAATGGTGCGGTCTCGATGATTCAGAAAGCTAGGCCATCCAACAGGGCGCAGAAAGTAATCTCGCGGCAAGTGTTCATGGCAGAGAAGATGCCTCCACCAACAGTCGAGTACCTAAATTGGTCGGGGCAAGACATTGGCTTCACAATTGCGGATCATCCGCAGCAAGTCCCTCGACCAGGGCAATCTGCACTTATCTTACCTGCAGTAATCGCTGGTTTTGATGTGTCGAGAGTTTTTATAGATGGTGGCAGCAGCTTAAACCTTATGTATGCAGATACATTGAGTGAGATGAACATATCCCTGGCAAATCTAAAACCAACTGATACACGTTTCCACGGGATCAGGTCAGAGAAGCCAAGTTATCCGCTGGGCAAGATCAATCTCGACGTTCAGTTTGGGACCCGAGAAAACTACAGGATAGAGAACCTGGAGTTCGAAGTCGTGGATTTCCCGTCGCAATATCATGCCTTGTTGGGACGACCAGCATATGCCAGGTTTATGGCGGTACCTCATTACACGTACTTATTGTGGAGGTTGCCTGGACCTAAGGGATCAATCACAATCAAGGGAAGTTTCGCGCTGGCTGATAAGTGCGACAAAGATTTTCATCGACTATCAGAAACTTTCGGGATGCAAGAAGAATATATGGCGCCAAGGCTTACTGATTATGACGTGTTGCCAGACACAGGGAGGCCACTCAGGGAACCAACTTTTAATGCTGCCAAGGATTCAAAAGAGGTGCAGATCCACCCGACGGACCCGAAGAAAATGACGTCCATTGCAACAAATATGGACCTCGCATAGGAAAGCGCGCTCGTCGAGTTCCTCCGTGAGCACTGGAAAATCTTCGCATGGTGTCCAGCTGACATGCCAGGAGTACCCAGGGAACTTGCCGAGCACCACCTAAACTTGGATCCTATCGCGAGACCAATCAAACAACCTTTGCTGCGTTTTTCGGAACCAAACCGCAAAGCTATGCTATCAGAAATAGATCGACTCAAATATGCTGGTTTTATCAAACAGATTTCTACAGAAGCCACATGGGTAGCTAATCCAGTGATGGTGCCGAAGAAAAACACGAAAGTATTTCGCATGTGTGTCGACTTTACGTGTCTCAATAAACACTGTCCCAAGGATCACTTTCCCCTCCCAAGGATCGATCAAATCATCGACTCCACGGCAGGATGTGAACGTCTTTCCTTCTTGGACGCGTATTCTGGATATAACCAGATCAGATTAAGAGAAGAGGATGAAGCTAAGACAGCGTTTATAACACCTTACGGCGTGTTCTGCTATAGAACAATGCCCTTTGGCCTAAAAAACGCGGGAGCAACTTATCAGCGGATGATGCAGAAGTGCCTTGCAACACAGATCGGAAAAAACGTACAAGTCTACATTGACGACGTCGTTATAACATCAAAAAAGGGGACAACACTGATCGAGGATTTGAAAGAAACCTTCGACAACATCGACAAATTCTGCCTCAAGTTGAACCCGACAAAGTGCTCCTTTGGCGTTCCTGCGGGAGAACTTCTCGGGTTCTTGGTATCAGCAAGAGGGATAGAGGCCAATCCAGAGAAAATCCAGGCCATCGTAACAATGAGGAAGCCGACGAAGTTGAAAGAAATACAACAGCTGACGGGGCGAGTCGCACCTTTAAGCAGATTCGTCGCCAGGCTAGGAGAAAAATCACTGCCGTTCTATGCATTGATCAAACAAGGAGAGAAATTTCAATGGAACGAGGAAGCAGATAGGGCTTTCGAAAACCTTAAGCGCACAATTTCGACACCACCAATCTTGGTGGCACCTAAAGAGAAGGAACCACTCCTGCTATACATTGCAGCCACACCTCAGGTAGTCAGCACGGCTCTGGTAGTCGAAAGAGAGGAAGAAGGAAAACTTCATGGAGTACAGAGGCCAGTATATTTCATAAGTGAAGTACTGTCGCCTTCAAAACAGCGGTACCCGCAGTACCAGAAACTGGCGTATGGAGTGTTTACAATGGCAAGAAAATTGCGACACTATTTTTCGGCGCACCCGATAATAGTGGTCAACGAAGCTCCTCTGTCAAATATATTAAACAACCCAGAAGCTACGGGTCGTGTCTCCCTTTGGGGAATAGAGCTTTCCCCTCGGGACATCACGTATGAAAAAAGAAAGGCAATAAAGTCGCAAATTATACCAGATTTCATCGCAGAGTGGATGGAGCTACAAAATACAGGGCCTCCAGATTTATCGAGAACCTGGACGATGAACTTTGATGGGTCCAAAAGGTTAGAAGGCGCTGGAGCAGGCGTGATACTGGTATCACCTGAAGGCGACAAACTGAAGTATGTCCTACAGATGACGTTCCCAAACGCGTCTAACAATGAAGCAGAATATGAAGCCCTCATACACGGGATGAAGATGGCGAAAGCTTGCGGTGCAACCCGATTGAAAATTTTCGGTGACTCACAATTGGTAGCAAAGCAGGTGATGAATCAATGTGATGCAATCAACGAGAGCATGATGGCATACAAGGAGATGTACAATGAGCTAGAAAAGCTGTTTTATGGATGCGAGGTAAATCACATCAGCAGATTGAGCAATGATGAAGCCGATGTTCTTGCAAATATCGGGTCGCAATGTCTCGCGATTCCTCCAGGCGTGTTTTGGGAAGAAATAAGCGAGAGATCAACAAAGCCTATAAAACCTAAGAAGAAGGAGAAGGATGAAAAACCCTCGGGTGCTACAAAAGAATCACCGGAAGAAGACGAGGACCATGAGCTAGTCATGATGGTGCAAACTCCATGGATGCAGGCATATATATCTTACATCTTAAGGAAAACAATACCCGACGATCCAGTTGAAGCAAGGCGAATAATTAGACGTTCTAAAGCCTTTACTGTGGTCAAAGGGGAGTTGTACAAACGAAGTATTTCAGGTGTGCTTCAGATGTGCGTCACACCCGAAGAAGGGAGGATAATCCTGAAAGATGTACACGAAGGAGTATGTGGGCATCATGCAAGCAGTCGAGCTATTGCGGCCAAAGTTTTTAGGGCAGGATTTTATTGGTTAACAGCAATTGAGGACGCAAAGGAAATAGTGCGAACTTGCGACGCGTGCCAACGATTCGCCGCAAAACCTCACTCTCCGGCAGCAGAATTGATGCCAATCCCATTGTCTTGGCCCTTTGCTCAATGGGGTCTCGATATGGTGGGAAAGTTACACAAAGCTTCGCCAGGAGGATATTAGTATATGCTCGTTGCTGTCGACAAATTTACCAAGTGGATAGAAGCAAAGCCGATAAATTCACCGGACGGCGCGTCGGCAATCAAGTTCGTGAAGAGCATTGTTTTTCGATTTGGGGTCCCTCATAGCATCGTCACAGACAATGGCCGTAATTTCACATCCAAGGAGTTCAAAGCGTATTGCGCAGAAGTGGGCATTAAATTGAGTTTTGCGTCTGTCGCACATCCACAGACCAACGGTCAAGTCGAGAAAGCCAATGGCATCATCTGCAACGGTATCAAGAAACGCCTGTTAGGTCCATTGGAAAAAGCTCGACATACTTGGCCAGAGGAGCTGCCAAGTGTATTATGGAGTATTCGAACAACACCAAATACGGCGACGCAGGAGACGCCGTTCTTCCTGGTCCATGGAGCTGAAGAAGTACTGCCGATAGAAATAGAGCATGATTCCCCAAGAGTTACAGAATATGATGAACAAACTTCGAGAAGATCTTTGGAGGACGATGTCGACGCACTTGACGAGGCTCAGGATGAAGTACTGTCACGAGTCGCCAAATACCAACAGGATCTGAAAAACTACCACAGTCGATGATTGCGACCAAGATCTTTTCAAGTCGGGGACTTGGTTTTACGACTCAATCAAAAAAGCCATGAAAAACTCGAGTCACCGTGGCTTGGACCTTACATCGTCACAGAAGTAATTGAAGGAGGAGCATACAGAATCAAGGACAAGAAGACGGGGATTGCTGAGCCAAATCCTTGGAACGTGGCGCAGCTCAGGCGTTTTTACGCTTAGACGCTGAAATATAGTCTCCTTTGTAAACATACAATGTACTGAAACGCCCGCGAGTTTTCAGACGCACTCTTTTCCTTTTTCGGGGCACCGAGTGGGGCCGGGAAAGGTTTTTAATGAGGCGGGCTCGCGGTGCTGCAATATAATAAAGATAGTGGAATTATATATCTTTCCGACAGGCTCGGGGGCTTTTACCCAGAAGATACAATATATATATACACAATGCCGACAAATACAACCTGCAAAATATCTCGCCTTGGTATAAAGTACCTCGCCAAAATAAAAAGGTGTCGCCAAATAGCGGTCAACCTAAAAGCTCGGGGGCTCGCACCCGCAAAAATAGTACACAAATATAATTTATCTTGCCTTGGGACAACCTCGCATTATAAAAAGAAAACATCGCCATCAAAACGCCCGGGGGCTTGGCATTGAAAAACAAAGTGACCTTACAATATAGATTATGTTTACTACATACAAGATACAATCCTTGGAGCAACAAAACTTCAAGGGTTGCTAAGTATATTATCTATCGTCAACCGTTCATTATTTATATCGCGAGTGCTATGTTCAGCATAGCTGCCCTTCACGAAGAATTCGGCGTCCATCCGAAGAAGTTCATCCATCATATCTTCGGAAACAGGGGTCACAACATCGTCATACTTGCTAAAGTTCTTCCTCCTCTTCGCCATCTTGGCCAGGCACTTTGGAACAACTTGACCCACGTCTAACTTCGGGTAGTAGATCTTTATCATGATCATAGCAAACCTTGCACCAGCAGCTAATTGGGCCCGCACAAAGCCGTGGATTCGAGGAGCACCCCGAAATTTGTCCATTAAAGCAGGAAGAGTCTCTGGCATCTTATTACGAGGAAACATGGTGCCATAGACCAAAGACAAGGTCCTTGTACAAAAGTCGAGATAATCGCGAACCTGAAGCGCACGATCCTGAAACCTGACGATCTGGCGAGTCCGTTCAGGCGTGCCCCAAAAATTTGAACCATGACCACGCGCAAGCCTGAGAAGTGCATTGGATCGAGCTTCGACACGTTCATCTTCGGTAGTAGCATCCAAGAAGGAACCTATTTTCGAAAAAATCAGCAGGAAACGAGGAGACAAGTAAAAAAGAAAGCATGGCAAAGTTAACGAAGCACACCTGCCATATCCAAGCTAGCATCCGTCAGCAGCTGAAGCATAAAATTCTCTCGAGAAGAAGCTGCAGCAGCCTCAGCAATCGCGGTATCCTTTTTAGCTATGGCATCTTGAGCCTGTTGGAGCGCAACCTTTTCCCTCTCGGAGGATTTTCGAGATTGTTCCATAAGCATAAGTGACTGCCTCTTCGTGGATTGGAGTTGCTGGCGAAGCTCTTCCAAATCTTGTGCTGAGTTTTTACTCGAAGAGTCCTCAGCAAATTCGACAGCGACAGGCGTTTTCTTCGAACGAGATGAAAGAAAACTTCGGAAGGACCAGGATTTGCAGTATAGATGTCAAAAATCAACTGAAAACAAAATTTTCGATATCAATCATTCAGCAAAGATATATTTCCATTCATTCTTAAAAGTATGTACATGACTATTACAAAAGAAGGACCTCTAGACAACTACTGAAGCAACCACCGCCAAGAACACTACGGAGATAGTGCCAAAAGAGGGGAAAAACTAAAAGAAACAAGCAAAGTGGTCTACTTGACCTCCGGCTTTGAAGAACTCGGAGCAGGCGCTGGCTTATATCCAAGGGTGGTAAGGATCTTCTTCGAGTTGGGTTTCGCCGCTTTAATCAGCGACTGCCATTTTTTCATCTCGATATCCTCTGCGTCGCCAACCCTTGCCCAGTTGACGTCTTGTTGGCTATTAGCAACCAAGGCAATTGTACCTTCGACTCCAACTTTTAACCCTTCTTGGCGAAGTTGGAGTCCAAGGTCTTCTTGAGAAGTGAAGCACTTGGCGAGATCAATAATAATTGCGGGTTCCTCCTTCTTCTTGAAAAAATTGGGGAAAAGCCGTGACAGGCCAATCTCAGCTTCAGCAAGGCCGTCACGAGCTTCAGTACCATGGATTTCAAGGAGAGAAAGCGCATCAAGGAGCTGGTCACCTTCAAGATTCTCCAGTTCATACTCTTGGTGTGTTCTCCCTGCTTAAAACATAAAAAAGAGTTACTAAAAGGGAAAAAAGGGACCAAAACATGACGCAAGAAAGCAGCAAGAGTATGGACACTTACTAACAAAACGTCGACTCTGCGACTCCAGTCGACTAAGGATTTCTTCTTCGCGAGCAGAATGCTGAGCTACATTTTCACTCAGAGCATTTTTTGCATCGTCGAGTCTTTTTTGAAGATCCTCGACGATAGCAGCATCCGCTTCAGCTTTCATGCGTGTCGTTTCGCTTTGCTCTAGCTCAGCAGCAAGAGCGTCAGCACGTTTATTGGCTTCCGCAAGTTTTTCTGCCAGTATAAAACAGGTGAGTGAAGTACTGCAGCAAAAAATAGTGACAGAATATATTCGACAAAGAATATAGAGGGTACCTTCAAGTTTGGCGGCATATTCGCGGTACCCGATAAATTGGGTACCGAAACGGATAAGCTCCTTCATGAAAGGCTAAAGAAAGATCATAAAAAAGAGGATCAATATAAGAAGTGAAAAAGTTCGACATCATGAAGAAACAGAGGGAAGTTCAGACAAATGAAGCCAATACAGGACAAAGAAGATAACTTACCTCTTCCATTAAAGGAGTCGAGGAACAACCAGCTAATATGGTTGTTTCCTTGGTTGATTCCACCCTGGCTCTCTTCGGGGAAGGAGCCTGGGGGCTTACAGCTGGCGTTGGATGTTCCGGGTTTTGTTGAGGAGGTGAAGTTTCGTCGCCATCAGGACGAGCTTCTGAGACAACTAAAGTACGAGACGTGCTCGTTCGAGCAGTCTCGTCAATAGGTGCATCCTCCTCTTCATCGCCACTACAACAAATACAGCGACAGGATAAAAAGCAATTTCAAAAATATCGACAAGGAGACAAATTTAATGCATTACAAACTTACGAGCTAATAAGAGCAGCTTCGTACAGATCCAAAGCTTCCTTCGTAGCATCAGGCACAGTTTCCTCGGCACGGGCAGCACCGGCTTTGGAGGTACCAGTGTCAACAGCCTCGTCTCTTTTACTTTTGCTCCTAGGAGAAGCAGTTGAAGGAGGCGAGCGTGTCGATGAAGTTGCCTCGGCCTCGGCGTCCTTTTCAGAGAATGCCGCATATTTTCGAGAACCTGCAGCTTCACTCTCAGGGCGAGACATACCCTGGTTGTCGTCAGTGACAACGGCCCTTTCTTCAACTTCTCCACCTTCGGGAAGGGGAGGAAGAGGTGACGCAGTTGCATGGTTCTATTCAAAGACAGAAAAAATATCGGCATGAAGTGTTTGAAGGAAAAAAGATAGAAGGAAAATAAAGACATGAACAAAAATATTACCTGCGGGAGTGCGTTGGTGGCGCTATATGGCGTCACACCGCAAGATGTCGGGACACTGTCTTTCTTGTTCAGCGACGAGATCTTCCGGACAAGTTTCGCCAAGTCATTGACGGACAAGTCAACTGACAAGCGATCCACATCTTTATCGCCAGCGTACATCCAAAGGGGGTTTTTACGAGCTTTAAGAGGCGGCACCCTAATCCTAAGGAAATACGCCGTGATATGGATACCCGACAATTCTTGTCCACGAGTATTCTGGAGCTCATGGATGCGAGTCATCAGGGCCTCTGTCGCCGCTTTTTCTGCGTCAGTAGCCTCTGTATCCCAGGATCGGCGGCGAAAAATTTTCTCGGCACCGTCAAAAGGAGGAATGTTGTCTTCAACAGAGCCGTGGTTTTCCTCACGGATGTATAACCATTTCTTGCGCCACCCTTGAACTGAATCAGGGAATTTGACGTCGAAATATTCGACGTCAGGGCGAACGCAGATTACAACGCCGCCTATGTTGTAGGCGACGCTGGAAGAGCCATTACGGAGACAGAAGAAGATATGTTTCCATAGGGACCAATTGGGCTGGACCCCAAGGAAAGATTCACACAATGTGATAAAAATAGAAATGTGGAGGATGGAATTGGGGGTAAGATGGTGAAGTTGCAGTCCATACATGAACATCAACCCACGAAAGAAATCATGGATGGGAGTGGAAAGACCATGGATGAGGTGGTCGACGAAACTAACCCGATATTGCATCGGCGGGGCTGGGTAGTTTTCTTCCTTAGGGAAGCGCAGTGCGTCTTGCTTCCCGGTGATGCCAAGCTTCTTCAGCAAGTTGACATCTTGCTGGGAGATCTTGGATCTCTCCCACTCCAAGTTCCCCAGATCTTCGGTGGCCATCTTTGCTTCAGGAGCGCTGTGCTTGGTGAGTTTGCGTGGTGGCATCAACAAGAATGGAGGCGAAGAGCGCACGAGCGGTGGAGCACAAGGAACTCTAGGGCGCAATGGAGAGCTTTTGTAGAGGAATAGCAGATGTGCGGCGCGAGCAAAAGTGACAGAGGAAGAAGACGATGGACTTAAATAGAGGTGCGGTGAATCGACGCAACCGTTGGATGGAAATGTTATGGAGCAGATGGAGTACACGTGGACAAAGGGTAAAAACGGATTTTCACTGAGAAAAGAAGAGACATGCGGTACAGTGCGTGCGCCGGAAAAAGTGGAGGACGTGTGTCCCCCACTTGCACAACGTGTCCATCAGATAGGGAATCTGGACCCACGAGGCAGCGAGAGAAGCAGTTTTCGCATGTTCCCAATACAGTAATCATGGCTATCATCAGCAACGATGTCATCTTGCCAAAAGAAAAACTCGACTATGAAGCTTAGTGAGAATATCGAAAACATAAGATTATTTCCAGAGCCTTTGATCAAATACAAGTTTTTGCCCAAATGCTCGGGGGCTACTTTGGAAAAAGAGAAAACTTCCAGTATGACAAAATAGAAATGGCAAGAGCCTATGACCAAATGCAAGCATTTGTTCATAGCCTCGGGGGCTGCTCCCATCGGGAGCGCTGGTCGCGCACCCGATAGATATGAAAAGCTCGGGAAGGATTACCAATATAGTGGCAGAAGATATTAATCTGTGGAGCCTACAACCAAGCACAAGTCCTTGGCTGTAGCCTCGGGGGCTACTCCCATCGGGAACGCTGTTCGCGTGCCCGATGAATTTAGACAAAAAGAAAGAAAAAGAAGTGAGTATATTTCGAGATATACAGATAACTCTACATATACTCCCATCGGGAAGACAAAATAAGTCATCAAATATGACTCAATAAAATGTGCTATTCCAACAGCCGAAAAGCACTCGACAATATATTCTCAGAGCGCTAGAAGTCGCGAATAAATCTCTGAATGCCGCAAAACTTTGCGAAGGTAAGACCCCAGATCCGTTCTGAGCGGCGTGGCACCGTCTCTGACGGCGGATTGCTACTTTTTTCCGTATCAACATATACGAAAAAAAATCCTAACGGACGCGTTAGGTACCCGATAAAATATGACTGGGACTCGACAGAATGGTAAGACCTTAAGCGGCACCTGTCGAAGTTTACACCAGTATCCCGAGATCATGTCCAGGGACGTGATCTTGAAGTAGGTTTTTGCGGATTGCCACTAAAGCAGTTAACTAGTACCTAATCCGTCAGACGAACTAGCCCCAACTACCATTATCCCTGTACAAAATAATATTTGCATATCGAAAAGTTATGCATTAAATTCGACAAGGTTATTGAATGATTAAAGTTGGAGATTTTCCCTGATTCTTCGATTCAAGAAAAATCTCGGGGGCTACTGACATAGGCATCCCCAATAGGCTTGCCGAAGATGGTACCCGGGGTTTACTGAAGGCCCAGGACTCAAAGAATAAGAAGATTCGGAAGCCCATTTAGTGTTAAGGAAAGATAGATTGTATTAGGAAATATAGAAACTTGTAATCTTACGGGACGGGTACGAAACCCTCCGAACTCTGTAACTTGTGTATTACGAAAACCCTCGGCTCCACCTCCTATATAAGGGGGAGTCGAGGGACGAAGAAAGGATCGAATCTATTGTCAACAGAACCTTAGTCTTTAAAATCAGCGAGTACTTTTCGGCTGAAACCTTCGAGATCTACTTGCCCTCTACTTCCAGCAAAACCCTAGTCTACAATCTGTAGGCATTGACAAATTAATCCTTTGTCACCGAGTGGCATGATCTTAGATTTAAGCTCTATACTTATTGCTTAGATTGTATCTACAAGTTGTTTGCACATGTCTATGTCCGGAACCCGAGGCCCCAAAGTGACAGAAATTGGGATAACCGGAGGGGAAGGCGTAGGTATGAGGATCACATGTTTTCACGGAGTGTTAATGCTTTGCTCCGGTACTCTATTAAAAGGAGTACCTTAATTACCAGTAGTTTCCCTTGAGGCCCGGCTGCCACCAGCTGGTAGGACAAAAGATGTTGTACAAGTTTCTCATTGCGAGCACGTATGACTATATATGGAAAACATGCCTACATGATTAATAGACTTGATGTTACTGTCTTAATGCTATTTCAATCCTATCAATTGCCCAAGCGTAATTTGTTCACCCAACACTTGTTATTGGAGAGTTACCACTAGTGTAGATAGGTGGGAACCCCGGTCCATCTCTCATCATCATATACTCGTTCTACATGTCATTGGAAGTAGTGTCAACTATTTTCTGGTGCCATTGCTCTCATATTACTGCTGCTTTCACATCATCTTACTAGTGCTTTTCCAGGTGCAGCTGAATTGACAACTCAGTTGTTAAGGCTTATAAGTATTCTTTACCTCCCCTTGTGTCGAATCAATAAATTTGCGTTTTACTTCCTTCGAAGACTGTTGCGATCCCCTATACTTGTAGGTCATCAAGACTATTTTCTGGCGCCGTTGCCGGGGAGGCATAGCTCTACTCATAAGTTCACCTGGGGAGTACACTCTACCTCTCTCTCTGTTTTTGTTTTATTTTATTTTGTTTTTCTTAGTTTACTTTTGTCTAGTTTATTTATGTCTTGTTTTATTTTCCCTATATACCCGAAAATCCATAAAAATTTGAAAAACCTAAAAATTAAAAACTGTTGTTATGGGAGAACCCACAACCTATTTGGAGCTTATAGCATTATATAATAATTTAAGAGAATCAAGAACGGGAAAAGTTATGAGTGATGTGATAGAAAAATTAAATACAATTGCTAAAATCTTGCTTAAACGTCATGATATAAACTGTTGCTCTAAACAGGATACTAAACATCTTAAATTTCAATGTGGCTTTAGTGAGGAAGTTTTAATTAAGAACTATAATTGGAATAGCTATATTCATTTTGGGTTCGAAGAGGTAGAACAATTTGTCTTATTTATGGGAGCCTCTGAGATAGAATCATTCATGTCTAAAAATTATGAAACTTGTGCTGTTTGTAAGGACCTTAAAGATTATGTCTCTTCTATCCTTAATTTTTGCATAGAAAGTTACAGCGATAATCCTTATATCATTGATTATAAAGAGAGACTCATTAATGCACAAGAATGCACTCACAATTTGCAGGAACCCGTGGAAGAAGAAATTGATGAACTCGAAAGCTCATTGGATGAAAAAGAGGAGGAAATTGATGAACCTGAAAGCTCATTGGATGAAAAAGAGGAGGAGAGTGATGAACAAAAGGAGGAAGAATGGATTAGCTACCCATGCCAACCTTCTAATGAGAGTAACTATTTATCTCTTACACTATTTGATTGTCCTCCATGCTTACCGAAAGAGGATGAATGTTATGTTCCTGTGGATTCTCTTGAAATATTCCCTATGAGTAAAACTTGTGAGAATAATTATGCTACTCGTCATTTATGATAATCCATGCTACTTTGATAAATCTTATGATAATGCTTTGTTTGTGCCCGATGTCGAAATGCATGGTACTAAAGAGTTTTGCTTGGCAAATGTTTATGATAAATCTCTAGATGATGGTCCTATGTTACTTGATAATATTAATTGTACTACTAATGAAAATGGGATTGGAGAGTTCTTGACTTTATCTATGAGTCCCATATCTTTTGAGATTGATCAATCATCTTTTTATATTATTGATAAAAGTGGGTTTGAAAGTTTTAATCCTATTATTTCTGAGCTTGATAAAAATTATGTGTTTGTGAATCATGAAAAGCATGCTTTATGTGATAGTTATATTGTTGAATTTATCCATGAAGCTACTGAAAATTATTATGAGAGAGGAAAATATGGTTGTAAAAATTTGCATGGTACTAAAACACCTCTCTATATGCTGAAAATTTTGAAGTTACTCTTGTTTTATCTTCTTATGCTTGTCACTTTGTTCTTCATGAATTTATTTGTGTACAAGATTCCTATGCTTAGGAAGTGGGTTAGACTTAAATTTGTTTCATACTTGCTTTTTGATGCTCTCTTTGCTTCAACTCTCATCCTTATGTGAGCATCATTAAAACTGCTGAGCCCATCTTAATGGCTATAAAGAAAGCACTTCTTGGGAGATAACCCATGTCTTTATTTTGCTACTGTTTTGTTGTGTCTTGGAAGTTGTTACTACTGTAGCAACCTCTCCTTATCATGTTTTTGTGCCAAGTAAAGTCTCTATGGTAAAGTTGATGCTAGATTTGGATTGCTGCGCAGAAATAGAATTGCTGTCTGTCACGAATTTGCGCAGAAATCTCTGTAGGGAACTCAGAAAAATCTGCCAATTTACGTGAGTGATCCTCAGATATGTGCGCAACTTTCATTAGTTTTGAGTCTTCTGATTTGAGCAACGGAAGTACCTCGTAAAAATTCGTGTTTACTGGCTGTTCTATTTTGGCAGATTCTGTCTCTGTTTTTTGCATTGTCTCTTGTGGACTTTAAGTGAGGCTTTCTAGACGTGGAGAGCTGTAGCTAATGTTTTATTGATTTCTTGCAATGTGTCACTACAGGAATAAAGTGGATTAAAGTTTTTTGAGTACTAACCCCTCTAATGAAGTTTATGAGAAGTTTGGTGTGAAGGAAGTTTTCAAGGGTCAAGAGAGGAGGATGATATATGATCAAGAAGAGTGAAAAGTCTAAGCTTGGGATGCCCCCGTGGTTCATCCCTGCATATTTGAAGGAAACTCAAGCGTCTAAGCTTGGGGATGCCCAAGGCATCCCCTTCTTCATCAACTTATCAGGTTTCTTCTATTGAAAATATATTTTTATTCGGTCACATCATATGTTCTTTACTTGGGGCATCCTTATTTTTGTTTGTGTTTGAATAAATTCGGATCCTAGCAATCCTTGTGTGGGAGAGAGACACGCTCCGCTTTTTCATATGAACACTGGTGTTCTTCGTTTTATTTTTAATGTTCATGGCGGAGTTGAAAACTGTTGCACTTATTGTTATTTGGTTGGAAACAGAAAATGCTTCATATTGTCTTGGATAATTTGATACTTGGCAATTGTTTTGAGCTCTCAAGTAGATCATGTTTCTCTTGCATCATGTAGTTTAAACCTATTAGTGGAGAACTACCGTAGAGCTTGTTGAAATTGGTTTGCATGATTGGTCTCTCTAAGGTCTAGATATTTTACGGTAAAAGTGTTTGAGCAACAAGGAAGACAGTGTAGAGTTTTATAATGCTTGCAATTTGTTCTTATGTAAGTTTTGCTGTACCGGTTCATACTTGTGTTTGCTTCAAACAACCTTGCTAGCCCAAAGCCTTGTACTGAGAGGGAATGCTTCTCATGCATCCAAAACCTTGAGCCAAAAACCTATGCCATTTGTGTCCACCATATCTACCTACTATGTGGTATTTCCTGCCATTCCAAGTAAATACTTCATGTGCTACCTTTAAAAAATTCAAAAGCTATTATCTCTTATTTGTGTCAATGTTTTATAGCTCATGAGGAAGTATGTGGTGTTTTATCTTTCGATCTTGTCATTTACTTCTGGTAGACTCTCAACAATGAACTAGTGGCTTCATCCGCTTATCCAATAATTTTGCAAAAAGAGATGGCAATGGGGTTCCCAGCCCCAATTAATTAACTTGCATTAATAATTCTCTTCACGTGTTTTGCCCTGATCTATCAGTAAGCAACTTAATTTTGCAAATAGACACTCCTCCATGGTATGTGAATGTTGGAAGGCACCCGAGGATTCGGTTATCCATGGCTTGTGTAAGAAAAAGGTTGGGAGGAGTGTCAACCATAAATAATGAAACTAAAATGCATGTGTAAACAAAAGAGAAGAGTGATGATCTACCTTGCTGGTAGAGATAACATCATTCATGGGAGCCGCTCTTGAAAGTCTGGTTGATAAGGTAGTTAGAGTACCCGCTACCATTCGTTGACAACAACAAACACCTCTCAAAACTTTACTTTTATGCTCTCTATATGATTTCAGAACTTAAAAAGCGCTAGCACATGATTTAATCCCTGCTTCCCTCTGCGAAGGGCCTTTCTTCTACTTTATGTTGAGTCAGTTTACCTACTTCCTTCCATCTTAGAAGCAAACACTTGTGTCAACTGTGCATTGATTCTTACATACTTGCTTATTTGCATTCATCATGTTACTTTGTGTTGACAATTATCCATGAGATATGCATGTTGAAAGTTGAAAGCAGCTGCTGAAACTTATATCTTCCTTTGTGTTTCTTCGATGCCTTTACTTTGAATCTATTGCTTTATGGGTTAACTCTTATGCAAGACTTTTGATGTTTGTCTTGAAAGTACTATTCATGAAAAGTTTTGCTATATGTTATCTATTCGTTAGCAAATATAGATCGTTGCCTTGAGTCACTTCATTCATCTCATGTGCTTTGCAATAGTATGATTAAGATTATGTTGGTAGCATGTCACTTCAGAAATTATTCTTTTTATCGTTTACCTACTCGAGGGCGAGCAGGAACTAAGCTTGGGGATGCTTGATACGTCTCCAACGTATTTATAATTTCTGATGTTCCATGCTTGTTTTATGACAATACCTACATGTTTTGCTCACACTTTATAATGTTTTTATGAGTTTTCCGGAACTAACCTATTAACAAGATGCCAAAGTGCCAGTTCCTGTTTTCTGCTGTTTTTGGTTCCAGAAAGGCTGTTCGGGCAATATTCTCGGAATTCGACGAAACGAAGACCAAACATCATAATTCACCGAGACAGACCAGGACACCGAAGGGGAGTCAGAGGGGAGGCCTGGAGCCCCCACACCATAGGGCCGCGCGGGCTCAGGCCTGGCCGCGCCAGCCTATGGGGAGGGCGCCCTGGTGCCCCTCATGCGCCGCCTCTTCGCCTATAAGACCCCTTTCGACCTAAAAACGCGATATGGATTGACAAAACTCCAGAAAGACTCCAGGGGCGCCGCCGCCATCGCGAAACTCCAATTCGGGGGACAGAATCTCTGTTCCGGCACGCCGCCGGGACAGGGAAGTGCCCCCGGAAGCCATCTCCATCGACGCCACCGCCTCCATCATGCTCCGTGAGTAGTTCCCCCATGGACTACGGGTTCTAGCTGTAGCTAGTTGGTATTCTCTCCCCCATGTACTTCAATACAATGATCTCATGAGCTGCCTTACATGATTGAGATTCATCTGATGTAATCGGTGTTGTGTTTGTTGGAATCCGATGGATTGTTACATTATGATTACTCTATCTATAAAGTTTGTGAAGTTATTGTTGCTGCAATCTTGTTTTGCTTAATGCTTGTCACTAGGGACCGAGTGGCATGATCTTAGATTTAAGCTCTATGCTTATTGCTTAGATTGTATCTACAAGTTGTTTGCACATGTCTATGTCCGGAACCCGAGGCCCCAAAGTGACAGAAATTGGGATAACCGGAGGGGAAGGCGTAGGTATGAGGATCACATGTTTTCACGGAGTGTTAATGCTTTGCTCCGGTACTCTGTTAAAAGGAGTACCTTAATTACCAGTAGTTTCCCTTGAGGCCCGGCTGCCACCAGCTGGTAGGACAAAAGATGTTGTACAAGTTTCTCATTGCGAGCACGTATGACTATATATGGAAAACATGCCTACATGATTAATAGACTTGATGTTCTGTCTTAATGCTATTTCAATCCTATCAATTGCCCAACCGTAATTTGTTCACCCAACACTTGTTATTGGAGAGTTACCACTAGTGTAGATAGCTGGGAACCCCGGTCCATCTCTCATTATCATATACTCGTTCTACATGTCATTGGAAGTAGTGTCAACTATTTTCTGGTGCCATTGCTCTCATATTACTGCTACTGCTGCTGTTTTGCTGTTACTATTGCTCTCATATTACTGCTGCTTTCACATCACCCCTGTTACTAGTGCTTTTCTAGTGCGGCTGAATTGACAACTCGGTTGTTAAGGCTTATAAGTATTCTTTACCTCCCCTTGTGTCGAATCAATAAATTTGGGTTTTACTTTCCTCGAAGACTGTTGCGATCCCCTATACTTGTGGGTCATCTGTAGGCGGAAGGGTAGGGTTGGAGGCGGAGCGTGGGGCCCACACCATAGGGTGGCGTGGGCCCCCCTATGGCCGCGCGGCCCTATGGTGGCGGCGCCTCGTCGCCCCACTTCGTAATCCCTTCGGTCTTCTGGAAGCTTCGTGGAAAAATAAGACCCTGGGCGTTGATTTCGTCCAATTCCGAGAATATTTCCTTTGTAGGATTTCTGAAACCAAAAACATCAGAAAACTGCAACTGGGGCTTCGGCATCTTGTTAATAGGTTAGTGCCGGAAAATGCATAATAATGATGTAAAGTATGTATAAAACATGTGAGTATTGTCATAAAAGTAGCATGGAACATAAGAAATTATAGATACGTTGGATACGTATCAAGCATCCCCAAGCTTAGTTCCTACTCGCCCTCGAGTAGGTAAACGATAGCAACAAATAATTTATGAAGTGACATGCTACCAACATAATCTTGATCAACATTATTGTAAAGCATATGAGATGAATGGAGTGATCTGAAGCAATAGATTGCTAACAAAGAGATAATGACTAAACAAATGAATCATATAGCAAAACTTTTCATGAATAGTACTTTCAATACAAGTATCAAAAATACTTGCATAAGAGCTAACTCATAAAGCAATAGATTCAAAGTAGAAGCCATTGAAGCAACACAAAGGATGTTTAAGTTTCAGCAATTGCTTTCAACTTGTAACATGTATATCTCATGGATAATTGTCAACATAGAGTAATATAACAAGTGCAATAAGTAAACATGTAAGAATCAATGAACACAGTTGACACAAGTGTTTGCTTCTAAGATAGAAAGAAGTAGGTAAACTGACTCAACATAAAGTAAAAGAATGGCCCTTCACAGAGGGAAGCATGGATTACTATTTTTGTGCTAGAGCTTTTGTTTTGAAAACATAGAAACAATTTTGTCAACGGTAGTAATAATTCATATGTGTTATGCATAATACTTCCTACAAGTTGCAAGCCTCATGCATAGAATACCAATAGTGCTCGCACCTTGTCCTAATTAGCTTGGATTTACATGGATTATCATTGCATAACATATGTTTCAACCAAGTGTCACAAAGGGGTACCTCTATGCCGCCTGTACAAAGGTCCAAGGAGATCAATTGCATTTGATTTCTCGTTTTTAATAGATCTCAACTTAAGACATCCATACCGGGACAACATAGACAACAGATAATGGACTCCTCTTTAATGCATAAGCATTCAACAACAAATAATATTCTCATAAGAGATTGTGGATGAATGTTGATATGTCGCAAACGTATCTATAATTTCTTATGTTCCATGCTACTTTTATTACAATACTTGAGTGTTTTACACATACTTTACAGCGTTATTTTACATTTTCCAGCACTAACCTATTAACAAGATGCCGAAGTGCCAGTTGCTGTTTTTCTGCTGTTTTTGGTTTCAGAAATCCTAGTAAGGAAATATTCTCGGAATTGGACGAAATCAACGCCCAGGGTCCTATTTTTGCACGAAGCTTCCAGAAGTCCGAAGAGGAGACGAAGTGGGGCCACGAGGTGGCGACACACCAGGGCGGCGCGGCCCAAGCCCTGGCCGCGCGGCCTGGTGTGTGGGGCCCTTGTGACGCCCTTTGACCTACCCTTTCGCCTACTTAAAGCCTCCGTCGCGAAACCCCTTGTACGGAGAGCCACGATACAGAAAACATTACTGAGAGGCCGCCGCCGCCAATCCCATCTCGGGAGATTCAGGAGATCGCCTCCGGCACCCTGCCGGAGAGGGGAATCATCACCGGAGGGGCTCTACATCATCATGCCCGCCTCCGGATTGATGCGTGAGTAGTTCATCCTTGGACTATGGGTCCATAGCAGTAGCTAGATGGTTGTCTTCTCCGCTTGTGCTTTCATTGTTATAGATCTTGTGAGCTGCCTAACATGATCAAGATCATCTATTGTAATGCTACATGTTGTGTTTGGTGAGATCCGATGAATATAGAATATTATGTTAAGTTGATTATCAATCTATCATATATGTATTGTTTATGTTCTTGCATGCTCTCCGTTGCTAGTAGAGGCTCGGCCAAGTTGATACTTGTAACTCCAAGAGGGAGTAATTATGCTCGATAGTGGGTTCATGCCTCCATTAAATCTGGGACGATGACGTAAAGTTCTAAGGTTGTGGATGTTCTGTTGCTACTAGGGATAAAACATTGATGCTTTGTCTAAGGATATTTGTGTTGATTACATTACGCACCATACTTAATGCAATTATCTGTTGTTCGCAACTTAATGCTGGAAGGGGTTCGGATGATAACCTGAAGGTGGATTATTTAGGCATAGATGCATGCTGGATAGCGGTCTATGTACTTTGTCGTAATGCCCTGATTAAATCACATAGTAATCATCGTTGATATGTATTGAATCTTTATTTGTCAATTGCTCGCCTGTAATTTGTTCACCCAGCATGTTAGTTATCTTATTGGAGAGACACCACTAGTAAACTGTGGACCCCGGTCCATTCTTTTACATCTGAATACATTCTACTGCTTTTACTGTTCTTTGCAAACAAACACCATCTTCCACTCGATACGCTTAATCCTTTGTTTTCAGCAAGCCGGTGAGATTGACAACCTCACTTTTACGTTGGGGCAAAGTACTTTGATTGTGTTGTGCAGGTTCCACGTTGGCGCCGGTTTCACTGGTGTTGCGCCGCACTACATTCCTCCACCAACAACCTTCACGTGCTTCTTGGCTCCTACTGGTTCGATAACCTTGGTTTCTTTCTGAGGGAAAACTTGTCACTGTGCGCATCATACCTTCCTCTTGGGGTTCCCAACGGACGTGTACATCTACGCGCATCAAGACTGCTTTTCTGGCGCCGTTGCCGGGGAGATCAAGACACGCTGCAAGGGGAGTCTCCACTTCCAATATCTTTACTTTGTTTTTGTCTTGCTTTATTTTATTTACTACTTTGTTTGCTGCACTTAAACAAAACACAAAAAAATTAGTTGCTAGTTTTACTTTATTTACTGTCTTGTTCTCTATATCAAAAACACAAAAAAAATTAGTTACTTGTCTTTGCTTTACTTGTTTAGTTTACTTTTTGTTTATTTCATCATGTTTCCTCCTAAGTACGCTCTAAAAGACATACCGGTAGGCCGAGGGTCTATAATTGGAAGAGATAATATAGAAGATTTTTTCACTCATGTTAGTATAGCTGAAGATTTTGAAGATAGACACTTGGTAGAACTTGCTCCTACTTATGAAATTGCTGTCGCTTCTCTAGTACACATGTTGGAAATTAAATTTTTTAATCTTAATCCTATAATTCAGCACATATTTTTTACACTCTCTGATATGGAGGAAGGAGAAAAGAAAGATTTTGTCTTAGAAACTCTTCTAAAAGAATTTGGTGGTGTAGCAAGAGAGGCTAGAAAAGTCTTTACTAAATATAAAATGCTTGGTTCTTACACCAATTTGCTGGTATCCTTAAAAAGATGGATATGGATAGAATTAAGTATACTAATAATTTTAATGATGGTAGAGAAATTAAGGCGCCAATACCTAGTAAGCTCCTAGGGATGTATGAAGCTTTGGAAAATAACTATGCTTGGCTTGTTCCTGAAAATTTGTTTGATGAGAATAACAAGCCTAAGAGTAATGAAAAGGGGGCCTCTGAAACTTACATAGATAAGATAACCTGCATTGTGGAAGAAACTTCCCACGCCCTAGGAGATAATGTTGATGCTCCATCTCTTGATGTTACTTGATTTGCACTTTCTGCGCCTAGCTGAAAGGCGTTAAAGAAAAGCACTTCTTGGGAGATAACCCATGTGTTTATTTTACTACAGAAATTTTTGTTTTGTTGAGTCTTGGAAGTTGTTTACTACTGTAGCAACCTCTCCTTATCATGTTTTTGTGCCAAGTAAAGTTTCTATGTTAAAGTTGATGTTATATTTGGGATCGCTGCGCAGAAACAGCATTGCTCGTCTCGTCACCAATTCTGGCACAAGTCTCTGTAAATAATTCGAAAAATCTGCAAATTTACGAGCGTGATCCTCAGATATGTACGCAACTTTCATTAGTTTTGAGTTTTTCCATTTGAGCAAGTTAAGTGCCCATGTCCAGATGCATCTTTACGGACTGTTCTGTTTTTGACAGATTCTGTCTTTTATTTCGCATTGCCGCTTTTGCTATGTTGAATGAGTTTCTTTGTTCCATTAACTTTCAGAAGCTTTGTGCAATGTCCAGAAGTGTTAAGAATGATTTTGTCACCTCTGAATATGTGAATTTGTGGTTATGCACTAACCCTCTCATGAGTTTGCTTGAAGTTTGTGTGAAGGAAGTTTTCAAGGGTCAAGAGAAGAGGATGATATACTATGATCAAGAAGAGTGAAAGGTCTAAGCTTGGGGATGCCCCGGTGGTTCATCCCTGCATATTTTAAGAAAACTCAAGCATCTAAGCTTGGGGATGCCCAAGGCATCCCCTTCTTCATCGACAACATTATCGAGTCACTTCTAGTGAAACTATATTTTTATTCCGTCACATTCTTATGTTCTTTACTTGGAGCGTCGGTTTGCTTTTATTTTTGTTTTGTTTTGAATAAATTTGGATCTCGCCATTCTTATATTGGAGATATTACGCACCGCTTTTTCTTATGGAACACTTGTGTTCTTAATTGTGCTTTAATGTTCATGACGAAAGCTTATTGCTTCGTTAAATTGTTATTTGGTTGGAATTGGAAAGTGTTGCATATGGTTTGGCAATTTGGAAATTGTTTGAGCTCTCATAGATCATGTTTAAGCTCTTGCATCATGTAGTTTAATCTATTAATGAAGAACTACTGTAGAGCTTGTTTAATTTGGTTTGCATGATTGATCTCTCTAACACTACAAGAAAAGTTGCCATGGCCGACGAAGTTGAAGTCGCGCCGTGGTTGCTGGTGTACCATGGCCGACGATTTTGGTCCCTCCGTGCTGCATGTCAAAACTTTTTTTTTCTCGTTTTTGAGGCCACCTAGCCCGACGAAAGCGGCCAAAACGTCGCGTATGGTGGCCCGGGACGTGGTGCATCTCGAAATCTCGGGTTCGCCGGCCGAGTCAACGCAAATCCGCACCGCCGAGGGATGTAGGGCCCGGATGGCAGCCTCTCCGGCATTGTTTTTTTTCTAGATCGCGCCATCTCGTTCAACGTTCTCCGATCGAGCCGTTTACGATGCGGGATCATGGGTCCCGCATGTCATCCTCTATGAACCAAAATTCTTTCTATTCTTGGATTTTTTTGACCCCCTGATTTCTGGCTACTTCCTTTTTCTTTTGATCCCTTGCCGCCTTGGAAACATTGAGACCGCTGCTGCTAAATGGGACCCGCATGTCATCCTCTATGTGCAATCAACTTTCTTTTCTTGGAGTTTTTTTTGGCACCTCAAATTTGGTCACTTGCCTTTTTCTTTCGATCCCCTGCCGCCTCTCAAACGGTGATACCGCTGCTGCTAACCGGGACCCGCATGTCATCCTCTATGTACTATAAAACTTTCTTTTCTTGAATTATTTTTGGCACCTCATATTTGGTCACTTACCTTTTTCTTTCGATCCCCTGCCGCCTCTCAAACGGTGATACCGCTGTTGCTAAATGGGACCCGCATGTCATCCTCTGTGTACTATAAAACTTTCTTTTCTTGGATTTTTTTTGGCACCTCATATTTGGTCACTTACCTTTTTCTTTCGATCCCCTGCCGCCTCTCAAACGGTGATACCGCTGTCTGCTAAATGGGACCCGCATGTCATCCTCTATGTACTCGTAAAACTTTCTTTTCTTGGATTTTTTTGGCACCTCATATTTGGTCACTTGACTTTTTCTTTCGATCCCTCGCTGCCTCTCAAACGGTGATACCGCTGTCGCTAAATGGGACCCGCATGTCATCCTCTATGTACTATAAAACTTTCTTTTCTTGGATTTTTTTGGCACCTCATATTTGGTAACTTGACTTTTTCTTTCGATCCCCTGCTGCCTCTCAAACAGTGATACCGCTGCTGCTAACTGGGACCCGCATGTCATCCTCTATGTACTATAAAACTTTCTTTTTTTTGGATTATTTTTGGCACCTCATATTTGGTCACTTGACTTTTTCTTTCGATCCCCTGCCGCCTCTCAAACGGTGAGACCGCTGCAGCTAAATGGGACCCGCATGTCATCCTCTATGAGCAATCAACTTTCTTTTCTTGGAGTTTTTTTGGCACCTCATATTTGGTCACTTGCCTTTTTCTTTCGATCGCATGCCACGTTTGAAACGTTGAGGTACCTGTCGGCTCATGGGACCCGCATGTCATCCTCTCGTGTGCTATAAAAGTTTCCTTTGTTGGATTTTTTTCACCCTCCGATTTTTGGCTTGCCTTTTTCTTTTGATCCCCTGCCCCCTTTGAAACGTTGAGTAAGCTGTTGGTTCAAGGGACCCGCATGTCATCCTCTATGTCCATCAACTTTCTTTTCTTGGATTTTTTTTCACCCCCTAATTACTAGCTACTTTCTTTTTCTTTTGATCTCAAGCCGCATTACAAACATTGAGACCGCTGCTGCAAAATGGGACCCACATGTCATCCTCTATGTACAATAAATCTTGGATTATTTTTGGCTCCGATATTTGGTCACTTGCCTTTTTCTTTCGATCTCATGCCGCCTTTGAAACGTTGAGTAAGCTTGCTGGCTCATGGGTCCCGCATGTCATCCTCTACGAACAATAAAAGTTTCCTTTATTGGAGTTATTTTTGACCCCTAATTTCTGGCTATTTGCCTTTTTCTTTTGATCCCCTGCCCCCTTTGAAACGATGAGGACGCTGTTGGCAGGTCGGTCCCACATGTCATCCTCTATGAACAATAAAAGTTTCCTTTGGTGGATTTATTTTTGACCCCTAAGTAATTTCTGGCTATTTCCTTTTTTTTTCTTTTGATCCCCTGCCGCCTTGGAAACGTTGAGGATGCTGCTGCCTCATCGGTCCCGCATGTCATCCTCTCAGAACGATAAATGTTTTCTTTTCTTGGATTCTTTTACCAACTGACTTTTTGTTTTTTTATTTTCGACCCACTGCCTTTGAAACGTTAACGACGCTGCTGGCTCATGGGTCCCTGATGTCAGCCTCCCCGTACAAGAAACATGTGATATCTTGATTATTTTGCAGACAATAAACAGTGTATTTCGCTCTGAGCTATTGCAAACGGATAAATTAAATCTTTATTTTTACAACTTATATCTTGAATCTCCTTGTTTTTTGTTTTTGCGAAGCATAGGACATTCCTGTTTTTTTTGAGAAAAATCCGAACTTCCATGTTCTGGAGTGGGCTGAAATTGTACGAATCAAAAGGCCCAGAAGGATAGTTCGAAGGCCCAGATGTCCAGATGCAGCCCAATTGAAATCTTTCTTTTCTTGGATTTTTTTCACCCCCTGATTTCTGGCTACTTCATTTTTCTTTTGGTCCTGTGCCACCTTGGAAACGTTGAGACCGCTGCTGCAAATGGGACCCGTATGTCATCCTCTATGTACAATAAAGTTTCCTTTCTTGGATTATTTTTGGCTCCTGATATTCACTAGTGGAAAAAAGGCTATCTGTGGCGCACCAAAATCAAATTCTGTGGCGCATATCCAGGTCGCCACAGTTACCCCGCGACTAGTATTGAAACTTCTGTGGCGCATATGTACGTGCGCCACAGAATTTTGAAACTTCGTGGCGCACCATGCCAATATGCGCCACGGGATTGTCCGTCAAACTTCGTGGCGCACCATGCCAATATGCGCCTACGTAATTTTTTCGAATTTCAAAAAAGTGGCGGCCGGATCTAGATCTAGATCTAGATCTAGATCCGGGACCGCCTGGAATTTCGCCGATTTTTTTTTGGTGGTGGTGGTGGTGGTGGTGGTGGTGGTGGTGTTGGCCGGTGGAGGAGGTGGTGGTGGTGGTGGCCGGTGGAGGAGGTGGTGGTGGTGGTGGTGGTGGTGGTGGTGGTGGTGTTGGCCGGTGGAGGAGGTGGTGGTGGTGGTGGCCGGTGGAGGAGGTGGTGGTGGTGGTGGTGGTGGTGGTGGTGGTGATGGCCGGTGGAGGAGGTGGTGGTGGTGGTGTTGGTGGTGGTGGTGGTGGTGGTGGCCGGAGGTGGTGGTGGTGGTGGTGTTGGTGGCCGGAGGAGGAGGTGGTGGTGGTGTTGGTCGCCGGAGGTGTTCACCGGAGGAGGAGGTGGTGGTCGCCGGAGGAGGTGGTCGCCGGAGAAGGTGGTGGTGGTCGCCGGAGAAAGTGGTGGTGGTCGCCGGAGGAGGAGGTGATGGTGGTGGTGGTCACGGGAGAAGGGAGGAGGTGGTGGTGGTGGTGGGAGGAGAAGTGAGGAGATGGAGAAGTGTTAGAGGAGAAGTGGTGGAGGAGAAGTGGTGGAGGAGAAGAGGTGGAGGAGATTGGCGCCGGCCAGATTCAAAATTTTTGGGCCAAACTTCTGTGGCGCACGGATCAGTGGTGCGCCACAGAATTTTTTTTCAATTTTTTTATTTTGCAGGAAAAATACTTTGACTGGCCGTAACTTTTTACTCTTTCCGAATTTTGAGATTCTAAAAATTGTTCAACCGGGCAACCAGTTATAGAATTCTCTTCGCCCATGGGAACATTGTGAATTCGAATGTAGAATTTTCGTGGGAACATTTTGATATATTGTGCGTTTTTTTTCGAGTTCGTATGCAACCAGAAATCCAGTTTGATGGTTTTCCCACGCAATTTTGCAAAAAAAGTCAAAATTCATGTTTGTTAAATTTCAATGGTGCTAGATGACATAATATATGGGAATCTCGAAGGATTTTATTTTTTGAAATTTCTATCTATTTCTTTTATTTTTTACGAAGGTAAAAAAGGCGCATGCGCGTGGGGGTGGAGTTGCGTGGGGAGAAAAATCTCGTGCACTCCGTGGCGCATATTGTTGGTGCGCCACGGGGTAATAATCTCGTCGGCGCGCATGCCACCATGCGCCACGAGAATTTTGAACTTCGTGGCGCACATGCCACCATGCGCCACGAATTTTGAACTTCCGTGGCGCACATGCCACCATGCGCCACAAAATTTTGAACTTCCGTGGCGCACATGCCACCATGCGCCACAGAATTCTCTTCGCCCATGTGCGGTGCTGGACCCCGCGTGGCCCATGAAAATTTCCGTGGCGCATCCAACCACATGCGCTACGAAAGCTCGACATTCGTGGCGCACCGGTCCATCCATGCGCCACGAATTTCGACTTTCTGTGGCGCATATTTTTGGTGCGCCACAGAAATAATTTTTGTGGAGCATATTTTTTAGGTGCGCCACAGATGTCATTTCTACCTATAATGGTTTTCCTACTAGTGATTTTGTCACTTTCCTTTTTCTTTCGATCTCATGCCACGTTTGAAACGTTGTTGAATCTGGCGGCTCAATTCTCTCTTTTACTGCAATTCATATTTCTTATGCGAGCATCTTCTCAAACTACTGCGCCTAGCTGAAGGCGTTAAAGAAAAACACTCTTGGGAGATAACCCATGTTTATTTCTGTAATTTTTCTTTTTGTTGAGTCTTGGAAGTTATTGCCTCTCTAATAACCTCTTCTTATTATTTTTATTTCGTTTTTGTGCCAAGAATAGCCTCTAATAGGACGAAAGTAAGATTTGGGGAAGTTGCTGTCCAGAAACAGATTTTGTGATGTTACCATAAAAATTTGTATTCTCATCAAGAACTTAACTTTTAGCTGCCAATTTTTTAGCATATGCCCCGGGCTATTATATAACTTTCTTTAATTGGACACTTTCGATTTGAGCAACAGAAGATTTTCGAAAAATTGATCTTTACCTGATGTTCTGTTTTGACAGATTTTTGCCACTATTTACATTTGCCTCTTAATCTCTTTCTTTTTTAGTTCTTTTGAGAGAAAGAGCTTTTTGAAGAAGTTGCTACAGTCGCTACTATTTCAATAGATGTTTGATTCATGTTAGAACTGAACCCAAGTGGATTTGTTATTTTGATTGTACTAATGCTGCTAATAAGAATTGTGTGAAGTTTTCTATGAAGGAATTTTTCAAGTGTAGGGAGAGAAGAATGATGTAATGAGATGAAGAATCGAAAAAAGCTCAAGCTTGGGGATGCCCCTGCACCCCAAGAAATATCCAAGAGGTACAAGAATCAAAGCTTGGGGATTCCCAAGGCATCCCCTGTTCATCAACAAAGCAGCATGTCATCTTTCTATAGGCTATATTTTTATTGCTTCATACGCTATGTGTTGTTCTTGGAGCGTCTTTATTTTTGTTTTTAGTTTTGTTTTGTTTTGTTTGACATAGCATATGGTTGGATCCCAGCATATTTGTTTTGGAGAGAGGCACGCTCCTTTTAATTGCATAGAACGCTCCAGTTTTCACTCTTATTGTTCTGTGAGTGTTCTAGTTTTCTAGTACTCCGTTTAGCTCTTGGTTTTCTATTCTTATTTTGTTTAGAGCTTGTTAGTATTCTTTATTCATGTATGATTAGCTCTCTGGTCCATATTGATTTTCATCTCTGAGAGTTATTTCAAATAAGTTGATTTTTTTTGGAGACGAGTAAAATGTTTCATGCTTATAGTGATGCAAAAGAAAGCTTGTCTAGACTGTGGCATAGATTTTAGCATGTCATGTTGGATGTTATTCTTATTACATTCTTAGTATTTATTGTTCCAGCATGACTTGTCTCAAATAGCTGAGAGTGCATAATGTGCTATTGAAATAATCATGTGTTGTTTTCATCATAAAAAGCATACTATTGTGGTATTCTCCTTTGATGCTTTATTGGGTTGACTTGGCACATGGTTACATAATGTTATGAATATAACCAGTCAACTAAAGCCTCTATGATCATTTTTTTAACTTTTAGTATCACTTGATGCTTTGATTGATAATGTTTTGTCGCTATGCATGATTATGGCCATTATTGCTCTCTTAGTTGGTTGCTCCCAGTCTTTTGCTAGCCTTTGTCTGTACTGAGTATGAACTCTACTCATGCATCCAACTACGAAAAACCAAAGTTTTCCAATTGTGTCCACCATATCTACCTATTAGCATTATTGTTATTCCAAGTATATTCATCATGCTTTTATTTATCTTCCAAATTAAATTTTGTTATGAGAAAATTAGTTAATAAAGCTCTCACGAACTTGATGGCACGTTTACTTTCTTGTACTTAATAAACTTGAGCCATTGTGACTATCTTATGAAGTTTATATGTTTGCAAATTGCGAGTTGGGAGTTAGCACAACCATGCTTTCATGTGGAACGCTTTCAACATTGCACTTATTCCTATTTAGTTGATGTCATGTTTTTTTGTTTATGGATGCCTAGCGGTACAAAATAAAATGGAAACTTGTAAGTCCATGGAGTTTGCATATATGTTAGAGAAACGGCTGGGCCACCAATTTAAGCCATGCATCATTCATGGTGGAAATTTACAGCAAACCATAGTGCCCATTCTATGAATAATCTTCAATAAAAAGCTATGCCCATAGTAAATAAAAATATTGTTGAGATGTTCATTGTCTGTTTGTCTTGTCATTTTGGCATGGGATTGCTCCTTTTAAAGAGTACTTCCATATCATGGGGCAAGAGGTACCCCGTTGGTGTTCTCGATGATACATGCATACTTACAATGACAATAACTTATTTGGGACCTAAGTTGAGTAGCATGAGGTTTAGGTACTCGTATTCAAGGGGCACGAGATTTTCAACTTGTGAATTGTCAAGCATATAACTCATATTTGCCCTCACATTAACTTTAACCATTCAAGATGCTTACTATAGGGGCAATAAGAGCTCAAAGCTCATGAGTACCATAATTTTTGGAAGGTTTATAAAACTTGTTAATCTTGCTTCCTTCTTCGAAGGACCTTTCTTTTAATTTTATGTTGATTCTCCATCTTCTTGCTTTATGCACCAATTAAGAGAGCATAGTTGTCATTCTTATTATAATGTGCATAGTCCCGAAATTATTATTGATTGATTCATTATTATGACTATTGCTTGTTCTTAAATTACTTGTATCTAGTCACCCTCTTAACTTTGAAGGTGTCCTAAAATTTATGTTTTGCTACTTCATAAAGGACATGTTGAGTACCATTTTGCTATGTTTTCTCTATGCTCGTAAACAAACAGTTGCTTTCAATGCACAATTATTCATGATCCTTTGTTTGAGTTACTCTTCATGTTATAACATAGTTGCTAAGTTCTATTGTTAGAATTATATCTATCATGCCTATGTTTAGAGTACTTTGATCCCATCTTACAATGCTTTACAATGACTTGATCAAGATTGTGTTGGCTTCATGTCACCTCAAAAAATATTTTGTTATCACTTACCTACTCGAGGACGAGCAGGATTTAAGCTTGGGGATGCTTGATACGTCTCAAACGTATCAATAATTTTTGATGCTCCATGCTTGTTTTACACCAATTTATATATGTTTTGCTCATGCTTTGTTGCACTTTTGTACATGTTCCAGCACTAACCTATTAACAAGATGCCATAGTGCCAGTTCTATGTTTTCTGCTGTTTTGTATTTCAGAAAAGTTGTACATCTAATATTCTTGGAATTGGACGAAACAAAAGTTGAAGTCAATATTTTTTCCGAAAAAAAGATAGAGTCCAGAGGGGGGTCGAAGAAAGGCAGCAGGGCGGCCAGACCAGCCCTAGGAGCGGCCTGGCCCTAGCCCGCGCCTAGGGGTGGTGTGGGCCCCCTGGCCTCACCAACCTCGCCCTCCCGCCTATAAATGCCTCCCGACGCGAAAACCCTAAATCAATCCAGCCTCCATCCAGAAAAGTTCCGTAGCTTCGATGCCGTCGCTGACAAGTTTCGGAGGACAGACGTCTCTATTCCAGCACCCTGTCAGGACAGGGAATTTCCCCCGGAGCCATCTCCATCGACTCCACCACCATCTTCATAACCGTTGCTGACTCCCACGATGAGGAGTGAGTAGTTCTCCCCCGAGCCTGAGGGCTTTACCAGTAGCTATGTGGTCTATCTATCTCTCCATGTATGATCATTATGTGATCATGAGCTTTGTAATCTAGTTGAAAGATGTTCAACTATTGTGCTACTCAAGTGGTTTTGTTATGTGATCTCCGGGGACATCTTGTGCCGCGGTGTGAAGGTGACAGTGTGCACACCGTGTTTGTTTCTTAAGCTTAATTTACAGAAATAATTATGAATTGTGGTGTCTAGTTAGTACCATATTTGTATGCTCAAAGTGATAGCATGGGGTGTCCATAGATTGGGAATGCAAACTTTAAGGAATGCTTATGCAGCCCTTTACAACCAGTTCTGCAAACTTTAAGGAGAGTGGTTCAGAGTAGCATAGTGAAGTGATAATATCTATGTATTCAATTATGGCATCATTGTTGAGAGTGTCCTTGTTTCCAAGCATTGAAACACCATTTACAACCAGTTCTGCTACATGTTTGCTTGCTGCCATTTTTATTTCAGATTGCAATTACTACTTACAATCATCCATATTACTTGTATTTCACTATCTCTTCGCCGAACTAGTGCACCTATACACTTGACAAGTGTATTGGGTGTGTTGGGGACACAAGAGACTTCTTGTATCGTAATTGCAGGGTTGGTTGAGAGGGATATCTTTGACCTCTACCTCCCTGAGTTCGATAAACCTTGGTTGATTCACTTAAGGGAAACTTGTTGTTGTTCTACAAACCTCTGCACTTGGAGGCCCAACACCTGCCTATAAGAATAGAAGCGTG
>NC_061514.1:36853566-37017616 GCF_022539505.1 Lolium rigidum | reverse complement strand
TCGTCGGGTTAGGCCCATAGGCGACGAAAAATACCCCTTAGCGGACGATTTTGAGACGTTGTCTATCAGAACTTTTCTTGTAGTGTGACTCCGTGTTTTTTGCACGATCTTTGGTGCTACGTGACAGGTCGAGAGCAGCGACGTCGACAGCGACGACGAGTCCTTCCACACCAAGACTCGTCACGTCCCTCGGGAGGCCGCAGCCGGCCAATACGGTCGCCCCTTTGCTCAAGGCATTTACAAGTGCCCCTTCCGCAACAGGAGGCTCTTCGACACCAACTTCAACACCCTGCCGAACCATGCTCGAATCCATTGGCGGACATGGCGCTAGAGTTGGAAGTACCGTGAACGTGCATGCGTACATGGCCAAACACAAAGCACTTGGGATTCACTCGCGCAACCTCCAAGCGAGTCACACGCGCCACCTCGGAGGCGTTGAACGTGCCTCTCGCACTCTTCGTATGTGATCGCTCTATCCGTAGAGCAGATTAAATTCATGTAAAATGTAGCTTATGTTGGATCTATCGGTACTACATTTGGATCTGTCCCGAATATATCTATGCTATGTTGGTTGCCGTATGCAGCTTATCCTATATTTTCTCTCCGGATTTGTGCCCTAGATTTCCTACCCGATTGGGTAAAAACGAAGGCATAAAGAAATGAATGGCGTTAAAAAACGAAGGAGAAGCTTCTCTAGATTTGCTACCAATTTGGGCTATCAAATATGAATGAGATCGAGCGATAGAGAGGAAAAAGGTACATTGAAAACTGCTAATCCGGGCGAAAGAGACAGAAACCACTCGTGCCCCCGTCCCGGACCCACACGGCTCCACACGCTACGGCCCTACACGCTACGGCCCCACAAACACGGCCTCGTCCTGTCCCACGCGGTCCCTTCCTACCAGCCCCACACGACGCGGTCCCACACGACGCACCCCACAAACGACACGACCCCACTCGTCAGCACGGAACGGTCAACTTAACGGATTCCTTCCGTCCGAGCTCCTTCTGCGGTTCAGACAAACGTTTGGGTAAAACTGAGGAAAAACTAAGGACCTGGGGAAAACTGAGTACAACTAACGAAGCAGGGGCACGAAAATAGAAATCCCTAATAAATAATAACTTCTTCTCATTTGTGCTACATACACTCTTTTGTTGGATGACAAACACCAGTCGTTGTGTAGGGCTACAAGAGCTCCCTCAAGCCGGAGTTAACAAGCGCCACAACATTCGGCATTCATATTTAAGTAACCTTAGAGCATAATAGATCTTTGCAAAATAAACCGAGAACTAACATAGCATACACACTGTCAACATTACACTATGAAAGGAGGAATAGATCACATCAATACTATCATAATGATGATTAACTCCATAACCTACAAGAGATTATGATCATAACCTACGACAAGAACCACACGATGCACACACTGGCACCTTTACACCATGCAGGAGGAATAGACTACTTTAATAACATCACATGAGTAGCACATAGACTAATAGCGATACAAAGCTCATCATATGGATCTCAATCATGCAAAGCAATTCATGAGATCATTGTATTGGAGTACAGAGAGAGATTAACCACATAGCTACCGGTACAACCCTCAGCCTCGAGGGAGAACTACTCCCTCCTCATCATGGGAGCAGCAGCGTTGATGGAGATGGCGGTGGTGTCGATGGAGAAGCCTTCCGGGGGCACTTCCCCGTCCCGTCCCGGTGGCGTGCCGGAACAGAGACTCCTGTCCCCCAGATCTTGGCTTCGCGATGGCGGCGGCTCTGGAACTTTTCTCATATCGTGGCTTTTCCGTATCGAAGATTTAGGTAAGGGAGGCTTAAATAGGCGAAGAGGCGGAGTCGGAGGGGACCTGGGGCCACCATACCATAGGGGGGCGCGCCCACCCCCCTGGCCGCGCCGCCAGGTGGTGTGGGGCCCCTGGGCCTCCCCTCTGGTCCCTCTCCGGCGTTCTGGAAGCTTCGTGGAATTATAAGATGCTGGGCGTTGATTTCGTCCAATTCCGAGAATATTTCCTTACTAGGATTTCTGAAACCAAAAACAGCAGAAAACAGGAACTGGCACTTCGGCATCTCGTCAATAGGTTAGTTCCGGAAAATGCATCAAAACGATATAAAGTGTGAACAAAACATGTAGGTATTGTCATAAAACAAGCATGGAACATCAGAAATTATAGATACGTTGGAGACGTATCAATCCCCCCGGAGCGCCCACGGGGCGGACATGATATCCAAGTAAAGTCTATACCACCGGATATACGGTTCAGAAGACTTTGCGAGAAATCTCGTCGCCCGTCTCAGAAATTGCCAAAAAATCCAAATTATGATCCTCAATGTAGTCGGCAAAATGTAAGTGTTTAGCCAAGTCACCAAGACCTCTGCTATTCGCGAACATGCCATTCATTGGGAAACAATTGGACATTTGGGAATTTTTGACCGTTTCCGCGGTTTTTTGCTAGAGGGAGATTTGGATTTCCGACGAGATGCCTTTAAGTCATATAAAGAGTACATGTCGTCCTCATCCAAACCCACCTCTGACACCTCACCAACTAGATGAGAAAGAAGCTGACCATTTGATGTGGCAATCGCTTCATCCTCATCCAAGTATGTGGAGTCCAACCTAGTCGAAGCTTTTGGAATAACCGTGATACGATCAAATTCCATATGCTTCAAGACTCTAGTTGAAACAGATATCTCCTTTTCGGAACTACCAAGATTAACTCCTAAACCATTAAGTCTAGAAGAAATAACAGGTGATGAAAAAGATAAAAATGATTTAGACTTATGAGAAGAAATCATACCATCGAAGTCGAGGTTTTTCGCCGCCTTACGGCGCATCGCCTTCTGCATGGTATCCTCGTCTGTCACCGTCCCACCACCCGCATCGACACCAAACCTCCCACTCCTCCTAACCGGAGTGACATACCCACCATGGCACTCACTCGACGGTACCGAAGTGGGTGACGGCTGAACAACCGCCCCCCTATGTCGTTGTGAAAGCGACACACATGGCGTCGTCGGGGTCGTAGGCGTAGGGGGCGGGGAAGGTGACAGAACTGGCAACAGTGAGGAAGATGCAGCCGATGGTGTGGAAGGTGACTCCGTCATCGCGGGATACGACGCCGTCGGTGAGGTAGGTGACACCGTCGGTGAGGTAGGATGGGGAGCCGGGGCGGATCCTGCCACCGCAGCATCCGGCCCCAAACCCACCCCTCCCAGGGTCGACGTCGCAAACACGGTGGTGTGGGGAAAGTTCGATGTAGAAACCCCACACACCACCACCAACTCGTCTTCTACACACCCCTTCTCCACCGACAACCCCGCCGCAGCAACCGAGACCGTGGGAGGGGGCACGAGCAATGTAGCAGCTCCCTCAACCACCGTCGCAACACCTGTAAGGGGAGGCGAAGGCGTGATACGTCCATTTTGCATCACTATTTTATATCATAATTTGTTGTTATTCATTGATATATTTCATATTTAGAGATGATACTTATGTTATTTCATCTATTTTGCATGTTTCATGATTATTGGAGAATTATTCACCGGAGTCAGGATTCTGCTGGAAAAAGCACCGTCGAGACACCATATTTCGAAGATCAACAATTGACGGAAATTATACAGAACATCTTATTTTTCTAGAAGACGAAGCCAACCAAAAGGAGGGACCGAGGAGGGCCGCCATGGGCCCCCCATAGGCCGGCGCGGGCCCAGGCCTGGCCGCGCCGCATTGTGGGGAGGGGGCCCACAGCCCCCTTCGGCCGCCCCTCCTTCGCGTACTTCTTCGTCCCGAAAACCTAAGGCACGGGGGATCAAAGAGAATAGACACAGCCGCCTCTGCGGGGCGGAGAAACACCAGAGAGAAAAGAGCTCTCCGGCAGGCAGGAATCCGCTGGGGAAATTCCCTCCCGGAGGGGGAAATCATCGCCATCGCCACCGTCATCGAGCTGGACTTCATTGGGATCATCATCATCATCATCTCCACCATCTACACCGCCATCTCCACCGCTGCACCTCGTCACCGCTGTAACATCTAGGGTTGAATCTTGATTGTTTGATAGGGGAAACTCTCCCGGTATTGATTACTACTTGTTATTGATGCTATTGAGTGAAACCATTGAACCAAGGTTTATGTTCAGATTGTTATTCATCATCATATCACCTCTGATTATGTTCCATATGATGTCTCGTGAGTAGTTCTTTTAGTTCTTGAGGACATGGGTGAAGTCTAAATGTTAGTAGTGAACTATGTTGAGTAATATTTAATGGTTTGATATTTAAGTTGTGGTGTTATTCTTCTAGTGGTGTCATGTGAACGTCGACTACATGATACTTCACCTTTATGGGCCTAGGGGAGTACATCTTGTATTCGTTTGCTAATTGTGGGGTTGCCGGAGTGACAACAACCTGAAACCCCGTTGGTATATCGATGCAGGAGGGATAGCAGGATCTCAGAGTTTAAGGCTGTGGTTAGATTTATCTTAATTACTTTCTTGTATTTGCGGATGCTTGCAAGGGGTATAATCACAAGTATGTATTAGTCCAAGGAAGGGCGGTGCATTAGCATAGGTTCACCCACACAACACTTATCAAAACAATGAAGATTAATCAACTATATGAAGCGAAAGCACTAGACTAGATCCCCGTGTGTCCTCAAGAACGTTTGGTCATTATAAGTAAACAAACCGGCTTTTACTTTGTGCTAAAAAGGATTGGGCCACTCGCTACAATTATTACTCTCGCATTTTACTTACTTGTACTTTATTTATCTGCTATATCAAAACCCCCTGAAAACTTGTCTGTGAGCATTTACAGTGAATCCTTCATCGAAACTGCTGGTCAACACCTTCTGCTCCTTGTTGGGTTCGACACTCTTATTTATCGAAAGTACTACGATACACCCCCTATACTTGTGGGTCATCAAGACTATTTTCTGGCGCCGTTGCCGGGGAGAGAAGCGCTATTGGTAAGTGGAATTGGTAAGGAAACTTTTACTGTACGTGCTGATTTTGTTTCTGCCTGCTGCTATAAGTCATTATGGAGAGATCTTCTCTTGAATTTCTATTTGGGGAATCTACTACTACTGCAACGGTACTGGATGAGGCGCCAGGTGAGTCAGTAATTCCGTATAAAATACCTATGAAGATTATTGAACGTGTTGTGGATAACCGCTATGAAGGGGATGGAACTATTCATCCTGGAGATCATTTACTGTTTTTACATGAATTGTGCGGGTTATTCAAGTGTGCAGGTATTTCAATGGATGAAGTTAGGAAGAAATTATTTGCTATGTCGTTGTCTGGTAAAGCGGCGCATTGGTATAAACTGCTGAAGGATGGGCATTCTCTTGATTGGAAGGATATTGTGCCTCTATTTTATTCTAAATTCTATCCTCCAAGTGAAATTCACAAAGATCGAAACCGTATATATAATTTCTGGCCTCATGATGGAGAGAGTATTGCCCAAGCGTGGGGGAGATTGAAGTCTTTAATGCTCAAATTCCCCATTCATGAGCTTCCTGGTAATATCATCATTGATAATTTCTATGCAAGACTTTCTTTTCAAGATAAAACCTTGTTGGATACTACTTGTTCTGGATCATTCACACGCAATAAAGAAGAGTTTAAATGGGACCTTCTTGATCGAATCCAAGAAAATACTGAAGGATGGGAGAATGACAAAGGTAGAGTGTCAGGTATAAATTATGATTATGAATGCATTGAAACTTTTATGGATACCGATAAATATCGTAATATGAGTGCTACTTATGGTCTTGACTCTCAAGTTGTTGCAAATATTTATAAAGCTTTTGCCTCTCATTTTGAATTGCCTAGGAAGAATTTTGATAAGTATCATGAACCTTATAAAGATAAAACTGATTCACCTATAGGTACATGTATTGAAATTAAAACTATTGATCATGTTCTTCCTGAAGCTTATATTGAAAAAACTCCTTTCCCTGCTAAAATGAAGGAGTATTCTGTTATAACTAGTGTAGTTAATTAAAGTGCAAAGAAACCTATAGAGCCTGAAGAGCAAATAAAGGTTGAACCTGTTGTTGCAATAGTTAAAGATCTTGTGACTGAAAATGTAGAAGATGGTCATATTATTTTCTGTGAAGATGCTTCTAATATTGTTTCGCATCCTAATAAGTCTAGGAAAGCCAGTGTTCATGTGCTCTCTGTTCGAATTGGTGATCATTGTTATTATGGTTTATACGACATTGGTGCAATTATTAGTGCCATTCCTTATGAGCTCTACACGGAAATCATGCATGAAATTGGTTCTTGTGAACTTGAAGATATTGATGTGGTTATTCGGCTAGCTAATAGAGAAACTATCTCTCCTGTTGGTATTGTTCGAGATGTGGAAGTTCTATGTGGTAAGATTAAATATCCCGCCGACTTTTTGGTACTTGGTTCTGCTCGCTATTAAGTCTTGTCCTATTATTTTTGGTAGACCTTTTCGAATACTTGTGGAGCTATTATAGATTGCAAGAAAGATAAAATTGTTACTAAATTTGCTGGTGAATCTTATGAGTTTAACTTCTCTAAATTTTCCAAAACTCCTTATAAAGCTGATTTGCCTAATGATGATTTTAGAGTTGAACAGTGTGCATCTATTGCTCTTGCTCCTAACAATGCTTTGCAGCAACATTTTGAGGATAGTGAGAGTGAAGTTTTTAGGGAAGAAAGGGATGAGCTTGATGAAATTTTCCTTCGTCAACCTATTCTTAAGCATGACTTACCGGTTGAAGATCTAGGTGTAACGCCACCACCAAAGGAAGATCCTGTATTTGATTTGAAACCATTACCTGATAATCTTAAGTATGCTTATATTGATGATAATAAAACATATCCTGTTATTATTAGTGCTAAGCTTTCAGATTTTGAGGAAGAAAGATTATTGGAAATATTGAAGAAACACCGAGGAGCTATTGGCTATACTCTTGATGACTTGAAGGGGATTTCTCCAGCTATTTGCCAACATGCCATCAACATGGAAGATGATGCAAAACCTGTTGTTGAACATCAACATCGTCTAATTCCCAAGATGAAGGATGTGGTGAGGAATGAGGTATTAAAACTTCTTGAAGCAGGTATTATATATCCTATTGCTGATAGTACATGGGTTAGTCCTGTGCATTGTGTTCCTAAGAAAGGAGGAATAACTGTTGTGCCTAATGATAATGATGAGCTCATTCCTCAAAGAGTAGTTGTAGGGTATAGAATGTGCATTGATTATCGAAAAGTTAATAAAGTTACTAAGAAAGATCATTACCCTTTACCTTTTATTGATCAAATGTTAGAAAGGTTGTCTAAAAATACTCATTTCTGTTTTCTTGATGGTTATTCTGGGTTCTCACAAATTGCTGTTAGAGCTAAAGACCAAGAGAAAACCACTTTCACTTGTCCCTATGGAACTTATGCTTATAGGCGTATGCCTTTTGGTTTATGTAATGCTCCTGCTACTATTCAAAGATGCATGTCTGCTATTTTTCGTGGCTTTTGTGAAAAGATTGTTGAGGTATTCATGGATGATTTTTCTGTCTATGAGAATTATTTTGATAATTGCTTGCGAAACCTTGATAAAGTTTTGCAGAGATGTGAAGAAACTAACCTTGTTCTTAATTGGGAGAAATGCCACTTTATGGTTAATGAAGGAATTGTATTGGGACATAAAATTTCTGAGAGAGGTATTGAAGTTGATAGAGCTAAAGTTGAAGCAATTGAGAAGATGCCCTATCCTAGGGATGTTAAAGGTATTCGTAGTATTCTTGGTCATGTTGGTTTTTATAGGAGATTTATTAAAGATTTCTCTAAAATTTCAAAGCCTCTTACTAATCTTCTTCAAAAAGATGTACCTTTTGTTTTTGATGATGATTGTAAGGAAGCCTTTGAAACTCTAAAGAAAGCCTTAACAACTGCTCTTGTAGTTGAACCTCCCGATTGGAATCTACCTTTAGAAATTATGTGTGATGCTAGTGATTTTGCTGTAGGTGCCTGTCCTTGGACAGCGAGTAGATAAAAAATTGAATGTTATTCATTATGCTAGTAAAACTCTAGATGCTGCTCAAAGAAATTATGCTACAACTGAGAAAGAGTTATTAGCCGTAGTTTTTGCATGTGATAAGTTTAGATCCTATATTGTTGATTCAAAAGTCATAGTTCATACTGATCATGCTGCAATTAGGTACCTTATGGAAAAGAAAGATGCTAAGCCAAGGCTTATTAGATGGGTGCTTCTTTTCCAAAAATTTGATTTACATATTGTAGATAGGAAAGGTGCTAATAATCCTATTGCTGATAATTTGTCTAGATTGGAAAATATTGCTTATGATACTGTTCCTGTTAATGATAGTTTTCCAAATGAACAATTGGCTGTAATAAAGGTGAGCTCGCGAGATAGTCCTTGGTATGGGATGAAATTGGCATGGATTTCATTACTGGTCTCCCTAAGACCAAAAATGGAAGAGATGCTATATGGGTAGTCATTGATCGTCTATCCAAGGTTGCTCACTTCCTTCCTATCCGAGAAGACATAAAAGCTAGTCAACTAGCAGATCTGTATATCTCACGGATAGTTAGTCTTCATGGTGTTCCTAAGAAGATCATTTCTGATCGTGGGAGTCTGTTTACCTCAAAGTTCTGGTCTAGCTTTCAACAAGCTATGGGAACTCGTCTTTCCTTCAATACAGCCTATCATCCTCAAACCGGTGGTCAAACCGAAAGAGTGAATCAAATTCTCGAAGACATGCTCAGGGCCTGTGTTATATCCTTCGGTAAAGATTGGGAAAAGTGCCTTCCATTTTCCGAGTTCACCTATAACAACAGCCTTCCAATCCAGCACTGGGCATGGCACCTTTTGAAGCTTTGTATGGCAGAAGGTGTAGAACTCCTTTGAACTGGTCCGAAACTGGAGAAAGAAAGTTCTTTGGACCAGATATAATCAATGAAGCAGAAGATCAAGTTCGCATTATTCGTGAGCGCCTGAAAACTGCTCAGTCACGCCAAAAGAGCTATTATGATCGCCATCATCAAGAAGTGAAGTACGAAATTGGTGATCAAGCTTATCTTCGAGTCACTCCTCTCAAGGTGTCCGTCGCTTCGGTATCAAAGGCAAACTAGCACCTCGCTATGTCGGTCCTTTCCGCGTCCTTGCCAAGCGTGGTAATGTTTCTTACAGGTTGGAGTTACCTTCCAACTTTCCTGAAGTTCATGATGTTTTCCATGTGTCTCAACTCAAGCGTTGCTTCAAAGATCCTATCCGTGGTGTTGATCACGAGACTCTTGACCTTCAAGAGGATCTAACTTATCGAGAACATCCTGTTCGTATCCTTGATGAAGCCGAGCGTAAAACTCGACGGCCTCCAACCTTTTCATCTCATCAAAGGAGGAAATTCTTTTATGATTTGAGGCATTACTTTTGGGATGACCCACACTTATATAAAGAAGGAGTGGATGGTATTATGCGAAGATGTGTCCCAGAATATGAACAACAAGAGATATTGAGTAAGTGTCATGGTAGTGTTTATGGAGGACATCACGCCGGAGATAGAACCGCACAAAAGGTTCTACAATCAGGTTTTTATTGGCCAACATTTTTTAAAGATGCAAGGAAGTTTATCTTATCTTGTGATGAATGTCAAAGAGTTGGTAATATCTCTAGACGCAATGAAATGCCTATGAATTATACTCTTGTTATTGAACCATTTGATTGTTGGGGATTTGACTTCATGGGTCCTTTCCCTTCTTCAGAAGGTAACACTCATATACTTGTCGTTGTTGATTATGTTACTTAATGGGTAGAAGCCATACCTACAAAAAGTGATGATGGTGAGACCTCTTTAAAAATGCTTTTAGATGTTATTTTTCCTAGATTTGGTGTACCTAGATATATTATGACTGATGGAGGTTCTCACTTTATTCATGGTGGTTTTAGAAAAACCCTTGCTAAATATGGTATTAATCATAGAATTGCTTCAGCTTATCATCCTCAAACTAGTGGGCAAGTAGAATTATCAAATAGAGAAATTAAATCTATCTTGGGAAAGACTGTTAATAAATCTAGAAAGAATTGGGCTAGTAAGTTAAAGGAAGCATTGTTGGCTTATAGAACTGCTTATAAAAATCCTATGGGAATGTCTCCTTATAAAATGGTTTATGGAAAAGCTTGTCATCTACCTTTAGAACTAGAGCACAAATCTTATTGGGCTGTAAGAGAACTTAATAGAGACTTTAAACTTGCCGGTAAGAAAAGGTTGCTACAATTGAGTTCTTTAGATGAATGGAGAAGTGAAGCTTATGAAAATGCTAAACTTTTTAAGGAGAAGGTTAAGAAATGGCATGATAGAAGAATTATTAAAAGAGAATTTAATGTTGGAGATAAAGTCCTATTGTATCGGTCTCGTCTCAGATTTTTTGCAGGGAAATTACTCTCAAAATGGGAAGGACCATATGTCATTGAGGAGGTGTATCGTTCAGGAGCAATAAAAATTGTCTCGCTGAAAGATGATGCTACACAAGTGGTGAATGGACAAAGACTCAAGCATTATATTTCTGGAGATTCTTATAATGAAGATATTGATGTTATTCAAGTGGTGACTCCGGAAGCCTTCATCAAAAACCAAATTGACAGTTCTGCAGAGTTCGACTTTGAATAGGTAACAGTTTTAGTAATAAAAAGTCCGCGTTTAACTTTTCGAACAATATTTCTGCTATTTTTGGAAAATATGAAAAATTACGAGATCGAAACATAGTGGAGGAGACGCGCGAGGGGTGCCCCCATAGGACGGCGCGGGCCCCACCCTGGCCGCGCCGCCCAATGGGGACAGCCCCTCGGCGTCCCGGTTCCACTCGTTTTCGGCCTGGTACCTTCCTTTTGTCGTGAAAATATTTGCTATATAATCCCCCGGATCCCTAGAGGTCCGTATATCGTTTTCTCGTCGTGTTTTGTTTCGAGCTGTTTTCTACCAGGATCTGTTTTTGATCTAGAAGCACCATGGTCTCCAACAACAAAGACAAAGGGGCCTTTGGAGGAAGAGGTGGATGAAGGTGTCAATGAGGAAGTGAAGAAGATGGCATCAGCAAAAAGAGAGCGGGAAGCTGTGGGGAGTAAGCCAATCTTGGTGGGATCGGTTAACACCGGACGTTCTTTTTCTCATAACTTGCAGGGACCTCTTCCGCCTGCTCTTAGCCTCAACTCTTTCCCTTGTGTGGAGGAAGCACTACGGGTTACCGATGAGTTTTGTGATCAATACCGTGCTCTGAGAAGGGAAGTGGAGATACTTCAGGGGGAAAACAATCGACTTCGCAGAATGCTGGAAAATTACTCAATTCCCATCACAAGGCCGCCACCGCCACATTTGGATAACAATGAATCTCTTTGAGTCTTAGTGCAGAACTGCCAAACTGAGAAGCTGAAGCTGAAGGAGATCTTTAAGAAGCGCAGGAACGGGCCATCACCGCCGAAGGAGTAATTCATCATCGGTATTGGCATCCCCTTGGTTTGTTCCAAGCTTGGGGGAGTGCCGCGGTATCATATCATCACTATCTTTATCTTTTTACTATCAAGTAGTGTCATATCATGAGTAGGGAAGTTATTATATAAGATGTTTTGCAGTGTGGAAGTATCTCTCTTAGTTGGTTATCTATGTATCCGTTGGTGTGAGTTATCGTTATGGAATATTAATGAGAAGTCATATCATTTACTTTTTGCACACTTTATTTTAGTTTGCAATTTCTGTTATATGATTACTCTTGACATTAGTATTGATATCACTTTGGGAGCATCAAGTAAATCTATTTGGTTTTGGCAAACTTAGCATTGGTCAATAGCAACAATACTTTGATGTTTAAATAGAAAAGGGAAATACATGTAGATATATTACTTTATTATCTTTCTGCTAATGAGTTTAGTACTCTGAAGTTAAAATTGCTTGTGCTTACGAGAAAGATGCATGATTGTTTCTATCACATGTATATTTGTTTGCTTCCCTCAACTCTTATGCTTGCTACCCAACCTTGCTAGCCAAAGACCTGTATTGAGAGGGAGTGCTTCTCATACATCCAAAACCTTAGAACAAACCCATGCCATTTGTGTCCACCATAACTACCTACTATGTGGTATTTTGCGCCACTTCAAGTAAATACTTCATGTGCTACCTTTAAATAATTCAAACTATATTACTCCTTATTTGTGTCAATGTTTTATAGCTCATGAGGAAGTATGTGGTGTTTTATCTTTCAATCTTGTTGGGCGGACTTTCACCAATGGACTAGTGGCACATCCGCTTATCCAATAATTTTGCAAAAAGAGCTGGCAACGGGGTTCTCAGCCCCAATTAATAACTTTCATTAATAATTCTCTTCACATGTTTTGCCCTGATTTATCAGTAAGCAACTTAATTTTGCAATAGACACTCCTCCATGGTATGAGAAATATTGGAAGGCACCCGAGGATTCGGTTAGCCATGGCTTGTGAAAGCAAAGGTTGGGGGGAGTGTCATCCATAATAAAACTAAAATACATGTGTAAACAAAAGAGAAGGGGGATGATCTACCTTGCTGGTAGAGATGACGTTCTTCATGGGAGCCGCTCTTGGAAGGTCTGTTTGGCAAGGGGATTAGAGTGCCCACTACCATTCGTTGACAACAGCAAACACCGCTCAAAATCTTATTTTTATGCTCTTTATATGATTTCAAAACTTGAAAAGCTCTAGCACATGATTTAATCCCTGCTTCCCTCTACGAAGGGCATAACTTTTACTTTTATGTTGAGTCAGTAAACCTATTTCCCTCTATCTTAAGCAAGCAATTGAGTTGTTGTGATCCAATCATTTATGCTATGATCTAGTTAATCATGTCTTGTATTCTTCCTTGTTTAGTACAAATTTTATCTGAATGAATATGACTTTGAAAGCTATCAATGATTATGAGGAGATTGTTATGATTAAGGATGAAAGCCCTGCCATATAAATTCTAATATAAAGGCTTTGCTTAGAAGATAAGTACAATCTGTTAATAGTTCTTTGACCAAGAACAAAGTTTGCCATAACCAATTATGATTTCCTATGCATCTTTATTTGTGATTTCTCTTTACTTATTTCAAGTTGAGTTATATGAGAAGGATGTTTACTAGAATGTCTTGTGTGAATCAATATGATGCTTCTTGTCCGTATTTTATTTATCGACTCTTCACTCCATAAACAAGGCGCAGCGGTCTCCCCCTCAAACAGAGGCGAAGTAGATAGAGGAGGGACCGGCGGCGTCGAAACAACCCCCCTCTCCTCCGGCTCCACCTGCTGAGCCGCCGCACACCGAGGTGGGGAAGAACACGCCCCCGGCGTCCCCTGCACTTCCTGCGAGGCCACGGGAACATCCAACACCAGCGGGGACACCGCCGATCGCCCCACTAGCTGCGGTGACACTCTACGAATCCTGTCGACAATCTACTTTCCTCTCGGAGTCTTCGGACTTGCATTATATGGAATAATGGCTGGACATAAAACATGAGAAACCGGTACCAACTTTCCTTGACCATGTGAGGAAGAGGGCGCAGAAGAGTCCACCTCCATATTAGAAGTCTCGGTCGACAGTGCCCCAGATGGGCCAGTGGTATCATCCTCCTTATCATTACCGAGGTCCTCTCCATCCATATCATCGCCCTTCCGCCTCCAGAAAAACTGAGAGAAGGATGGATCCGCTACAAACTCGGACGGCTCTCGACGGAACACGAAAGTGAAAAGCTTCAGTTTAACAGCACAAGCCACGGCAAGGAACGGACCAATATCATCCACATGTGCCTCCAACGCCTTGGGGTTTACCATAGCAACAAGAATACGCACCACCCCGCGGCTCCGCATAGTGACAAGGTCAATATCAAGCGGAACACCAAGAAGAGTCCCAACCGCCCATAAACCATGGAAGTGCCTCACTGTGTAAGGTACCCCCTCCACATGCACCCAGACAGACTTGAGCTCAGATTTGTGTTGTATGTCCTGAGGCTTCCAAACTGTGACCGTAGCTATTGCCTTGTGAGCGGGTACACCCATCTGAAAACCATCAACACGCTGAAGATCCGCCACGGAAGGGAAGCCAATGAGAAAAGCATCATCCCCATGTGCAACCGCCTCCCACTTCCACTGCCCATTAAGCGGACAAATCCTCTTCATCAAATCTTGAATCGCCTTTGCCGGTACCTTGTCCCCTGAGATGGCCACCAGAGCAGTAGGAGAGCAAGTCGGTGCAAGATGAGCCTTATGCACGCTATCAGGCAAACAAAGAAGAGCATCATCAGTCCCCTCTCCTGCAACAAAAGTCGAGGGCCGAGGTAGGCGTAGCGACGGACATCTCAAATTGGGGTGCTTGAAGTTATCACAAACCAGATAATAATGCTGAACCGTGCAATCTTTGGTGGCATGCGAGTCCACTGCGCATTTCCAGCACTTTCCGGGCTTCTTCCCTTTACCTTGAGCTTCATCAGACATCGCCATGGGGGCCGAAACAACTGGGGCAACAAACCCCACCGAAACCTCCGGGACAGAAGAAACACTCTCCACCGCCCCTCCTACGCCGGCCACTGGTAAAACAACCTGTTGCTGTAGAAACTGATCAGACTGCTGAGGAAGAGGCTGCTGACCAACCTGCCCTGGCTGACCACCTTTCTTCTTCTTCCGCCTATTCCTCGATCCAACCTGCCCCGCAACCGCGGCGGGCGGAGGAACAAAAGACTGCTGATACTGACCAAAAGGCGTCAAGGGGAACTGCTGCTGTTGCTGAATGCCTGGTGGAATGAATGGTTGATGCTGAAAGAACGGAGGAGCAACCTGCGACATGTAAGCTGGCGGTCCCGGTTGGCGCGACGGTGGCTGCAAAGGCCGCAACGGAAGAGCTGCCGTAGGGCGGTACTGGGGTAGCGGCGGCGCGTACATCGGCTGACCATGCCCCTGCTGCTGCTGCACGAGCGGGCCTTGTGCTGCACTTCCGGGCGCCACGTTCTGCTGAAGATGAAGACCGACAGCAGCCCCTCCCGGCGGCTGCGAGAACGGAGGAGACGGCCTAGCAACCGGCGGCCTGGGAGCCGCCCCCGTCGCTCCACCACGCGTGGCCGCCCCAGCGGCAGCAGGTCCCGGCGGCGCCGGCCCAGCTGCGCGGAGGTCCGGTTGCCCTCCCGACGGTTGCATCACGGCGGACAGGAAAGTCCGGCAAGACGAGGGCCACGGCGACGGGAACGTAGGCTGGGGCGACGGATGCCGCACTCCTGGAGACGAAGACCTTGCGGTGACCGGCGGTGACGAAGAGCGCGGAGGAGACGATGTCGCTGGCGGCTGTACCGAAGCGAAGAAACGAGGCTGAGTCGGATCGCACATGATAGGCGAAACCCTACGTCGCCTGCGTCGCAAGTGGGTCCACCCTGTTGGCACCGACCTAACCACGTCCTCCGCCGTGGGTCCCATCTCCGCATGAGATCCCGCTAGATCCGCGTGATCCGCGGACGCACACGGAAACCGCTCCGATCGCGTAACCGCCGGCGCCGCGGGCGAAGATGACGGCGACCGCCTCGTCGAGGAAGAAGCCTAGCACTGGCTTGGGCGTCACCCGGCGTGGAGGAAGAGGACCGCGCCAGCTTCCAACGCGAGGTGGGCGGGACAGACAAAGCCCCGTCGGAGAAGCCGACGCGGAGCGCCCACCTCGACCAGCCGCTCGCCGCGCCATGAACAGAGGAGCCGATGACGAAGACCTGCATGCAATAGAACCCCGGTTAACCATACCTGACGTCGCAGAGACCGGAGAGGATCGACGCTCCCAAGAGCGCGTAGACGGCGATGGATATCCGGCATCGGCCCAAAACCCTGCGAGCCGGTCCCCGTCTGATTTCCATGGACGCCGGATCTCCGGCGAGCTCGGGCGTGCAGGATAGTCTGCCAGGGCCTCCTCCGCAACATACAGGGCCACATGATCGTCGATGCAGCCTGCATCCGCCGTCTCAACCTCCTCCGGCACCGCCTGCAGCAAGGAGAAACGGTTCTCCGCGGCTGGTGCAAGGGTTAAACGACGGCGGCGCCGACGGAGAGCAGCGTCGCCGGCGGTAGGAGGCAGGCCACCACGATCGCCTGGATCCACTTCGCCGCTCATTCCGCTCGCCTGCCTATGCACCATGGCAAACATGGGAAGGCTTGATATTCATGAGTTGGTGAGCTCCAGCATTCTAGTCAACGCCAAGAACAACCCCTGCCATGGGTCTACCCTATAGCCCACTTTCTCGGGAAGAAAGCCCCAATCAGAGACCCTAGGAGGCTTGTCATTAATCGGGAGGCCTAGGTATTTCAGGGAAAACTACCCTAACAAGCAGTTTATTGTATTCTCTATTCTGCATTTCTCCCCGGACGTGACCCCTATAAGGCTATAACAACAACCTCCCTCTTGTTAAAGTTTATTTCTAAGGTCCTGCCTGTTTTCAAAGCACAGTAGAAAAACCTTGATATTCACAATCTCCCAGTCAAAAAGCTCGATAAGAATCATCGTGTTATTATATGCAGCTGAGTTCCGAAATGAGATGAGGCACCACTCACTTCGGCGAGGGAAGTCACCAGCTGGTTGCCCTACAAGAGGTTTAAGGTCCGACACGAGTATTCTTTCTCGTGTTTCACTCTCGGGGCACGCGGAGACAGGGCGCCGTTTTAAGCTTCAGAATTGTCAAGTCATCTTTTGTTTCACCTGAACGTAGTCGAACAAAATGCCTAGCGACAAAATGTCTTGAGGCAAGATTAGACTACGCATGAGCATTTCATGTAATGAACATCAAGTTAAAACACACTCCACATGTCCGTGATCTTCTCACGACGTGTGGCGATGCCTCATCCGCTCGACCTCTGAACCAGATCGATCGATAAAAATATGAACGGCCAGTGTGTGTGGATCTGGATTCCGAACCATATTATGTCAGTCAAGTCACCTGGTCGCCCTGCAAGACATTACTTGCTCCTCGTAGCATGTCTTGTTTTACTTGTCATGCGCGTGTGCAGAAGTTCCTACTCAACAAGTTAATTATGTGCAGTTTTGTTCGGAGTGCACGCATGAAACTGCCAAAATGCAAGTATCCACCTGTCAGCTGTTTGCTGCCGGCAACGTGGTCGCCGTACAAACAAACCAAATATACTGCGACACCTTGTCACCACTGAGAAGGTGTTAAATTTGGCTTACTATGCGTCCCCTCATCACTACTGACTCAACACTACCGACCTTCAGCACCTTACTATAACCACTCCGTCGAGGTATGTTCTCTCGGTTTTACAACTTCCATTTTGTTGCAGCTCAATGTACACCTGTATCGGCACGACTTGTTTTCCAGCGAATGCAGACCTTACTGGCACGCGCTTTTCGAGTAAAGGCTAATATCATCCATCCTTTTTTAAATGGAAGCAAAAGCCTTGACCAGATCAATTAAGTAATAAGAAGATATATAAAACTGAAAAATATGTTTACAAAAGATGAAAAGATATACTCTTCCAGCATCATTTCTCCCAACCGCTTTGCACCGGCAACAACACATATATTGATATATATATATATATATCCATATCCATATGACATACAAGAGACCACAAATTACATGCATATATCAATAAATCTTTATAGATATAATCGAATTTCTCGGTAAGGAGCTGCCCAACTGATTGTGTGCAGAGTTACGGAGAAAACAATCCTAAAATTCGTCGCCTTCTTGATTCAACTCTCACCACTACCGTCGCATACTAGAGAACCTGCCCGGTCTTTGACTGGATGGCTTGGCGTTTGCACGGTCCTCCCGACCAGGGCAGGCTTGCTTCCTGCTTTCGCCTTTGTTACAAATCGAGATGCACAATAAACGAAGAACGAAGGGTAAAACACTGCAGGGGGACACGAGATTTTAACGTGGAAAACCCTTGCAACACACAAGGGAAAAACCACGGGCACCAGCCAGCAAAACTTCACTATTTTGGTGGTGTTTACAAACGCCGTGGGTGTACAATGATGCGATAAAACCCTAGCGGCGGCTTACAGGGAAAATATATAGACGGTGGCAACGATCCGTACCGGCCCAAGCCTACCGGCGACGGGCCTCGCTCCGCTCGTCAGAAGTTAGCCTTTTCTTGGAATTTGGATCACAATATAACAAACTCCACCTTGAGACAAATTCCTTGTAGCATGAACTTCAACAATCACCTGAATCAACAAAGAGAACACTTGCTGGCGCCAATAGCCACTTGGGCTAAACAGTTATACCAACCAAGCTTGAACAAAGCTCAAACTTGGACACGAGGACAGAGCTTAGTCATCATATCGGCAGGATTATCATGAGTACTAATCTTGCATACCTTCACTTTACCTTTTGCAACCACATCTCTGATTGCGTGGTACTTAATATCAATGTGCTTTGTCCTCTCATGGAACATCTGATCTTTAGTAAGATAAATAGCACTTTGACTCGTCACCGAACAACTTAATGCAAGAATTATCTCCACAAAGCTCAGCATATAAACCTTTCAACCAAACAGCCTCTTTACCTGCCTCAGCAATAGCCATGTACTCAGCCTCAGTAGTAGATTGTGCAACAACATCCTGCAAAGTAGCCTTCCAGCTAACAGCACATCCACCAACAGTAAACACATAACCTGTGAGGGACCTTCTCTTATCCAAATCGCCGAGCATAATCTGAATCCACATATCCGGCGAGCCCCTCACCAATCCTGCCAAACCTCAAGCAAGCTTTTGATGTGCCGCGAAGGTACACTGAAAATCCACCGAACAGACTTTCCAATGTTCTTTACCGGGATTAGCCATGTATCGACCGACCAAACTCATAGCATATGACAGATCAGGACGTGAACAAACCATGGCATACATCAAGGAACCAACAGCACTAGAATAGGGAACTCGAGACATGTACTCAATATCATCTTCGAGTTAGGACATTGCAAAGCCGACAACTTGAAATGAGAAGCAATTGGAGTAGTAACTCGACTTTGCATCATGCATATTAAAACGATGAAGAACTTTCTCAATGTACTTTTCCTGACTAAGAAACAACAAACTAGACTTTCTGTCCCTTTTAATTTCCATGCCTAGTATTTTCTTAGCAGGACCAAGATCCTTCATCTCAAACTCACTACTTAATTGATTCTTTAAAATAGTGATCTCTTTCATGCTCTTGGCAGCAATCAACATATCATCAACATATAGCAACAAATAAATAGGTGATCCATTAACAAACTTGATATACACACAACTATCATACTGAGATCTCTCAAAACCATGTGTAAGCATAAATGAATCAAACCTTTTATACCACTTGTCGTGGCGACTCGTTTCAGACCATAAAGGGACCTCTTTAATTTGCAAACAAGATCCTCCTTACCGGGCACAACATAACCTTCAGGTTGGTCCATATATATCTCCTCCTCCAACTCACCATGCAGAAAAGCAGTCTTTACATCTAACTCGCTCAAGCTCAAGATCATGCATAGCAACAATACCAAAGAAAGCACGAATAGAACTATGCTTCACAACCGGGGAGAATACATCATTATAATCAACACCTGGAATTTGACTCGAAACCTTTTGCTACTAACCTTGCCTTAAACCGTGGAGGCTCATTAGGAGACAAACCTTCCTTTCTTTTAAATATCCACTTGCAGCGGACAGCCTTCTTTTGTTTAGGCAAGTGCACAACATCCCATGTGCCATTCTTCTCAAGCGATTGCATCTCTTCTTGCATCGCACCTACCCACTTCTCTTTATCAACCGAAGCAATGGCTTCAGTATATGTAGCTGGTTCAATATCATGCTCCACCTGTTCAGCACAACTCAAAGCATAATCAACAATATCACATTCTTGAATTAATCGGGTAGGAGGTGCAATATTTCTCCTAGGGCGGTCAGCAGCAATAGACCGTCCTTGTCGCTGAACAAAAGGTGGTGAAGGTGGAACATCATTATAATCATTGTTGGTTTCAGGAACCACATTTTCATTCTCCTTTGCGTGCTCCACCTGCACACCAATTCTGTGCTGCTCATCATCAGAAACATCAGGAGAATCAACATCATCAGAAATATCAGTAGACGGACTATCATTAAACATAACCGCCTCATTAAAAACGACATTCCTGCTCAACACAATTTTCTTTGTTTCAGGATTCCATAATCTATATGCCTTAACTCCTGAACCATAACCAAGGAAGATGCACTTAACAGCCCTTGGCTCCAACTTTCCATTATCAACATGAGCGTAAGCGATGCAACCAAAAACTCTCAAATCTGAATAATCAGCGAGGCGAACCAGACCATACCTCAATTGGAGTTTTCTTATCAAGTGGAACAGAAGGTGACCTATTTATGAGATAACATGCGGTGGAGGCTGCTTCAGCCCAAAAACTTCTATGCATCTTTGCATTAGACAACATGCAGCGAGCCCTCGAAATAATGGTCCTGTTCATGCGTTCAGCCACGCCATTCTGTTGAGGGGTGTACGGAATGGTATGATGTCTTACCATCCCATTATTGCTGCAAAACTCATCAAATTCATTTGAACAAAATTCCATACCATTGTCAGTACGGAGTATCTTAACCTTCTTTTCAGTTTGGGTTTCTACCATAACTTTCCACTTCTTAAAAGCATTAAAAACATCAGATTTATGTTTCAGGAAATATGGCCACACTTTCCTTGAGTAATCATCAATAATAGTAAGCATGTAATTAGCACCACCATTAGAAGTTCTACGGGACGGACCCCAAACATCAGCATGTACATAATCTAAAATGCCTTTGGTGGTATGAACGGAAGCATTAAATTTTACTCTTTTATGCTTACCAAAGATGCAGTGCTCACAGAACTCAAGCTTACCAAAATCGCAGCCATCAATTAGCTCTCTCTTTGTCAATTCTGCCATGCCAAGCTCACTCATATGTCCAAGACGCTTATGCCAAAGGTTAGTCTTACTGGATTCATCAGAACTAACAGCAGACAGCAATACCGGGCAAAGTGCTACCTCTAAGGACATATAATTTCGCAGAATTCATATCACCAATCATAATAATGAGAGAACCCGATGATACCTTCAAAAGTTTGTTCCCACCTTTGTACTTGTACCCGTCACAATCAAGGGTACTCAAAGAGATCAAATTCCTCGCCATGGAGGGTATGTGTTTCACTCCTGTCAACGTGCGTGTCATCCCATCATGGGTCTTGATCCGAACAGAACCAATGCCAACAATGCTGCACCGGTTGTCATTCCCCACACGCACAAAATCTCCACTCTGCACGGACTCATAAGAACTGAACCAATCTTTGTTACGAGCAAATATGAAACGAACATGCAGATATCAAGAATCCATTCATCATCACGTGAAACACATGCAGCCAAGACAGACTAAGCAATCTCCATCGAACTATCACTACCATCATTACCAGCAACAACAGCAGCCTCACCCTTACCAGTGACAACGGCAGCCTTACCATTACCATCATTCTTTTTCGGTTGGTAAGTTCCGTTCCTTTTCTCCTTGTTCTGCAGCTTCCAACAATCATCAATATTGTGGTTAGATTTCTTACAATACCTGCAGAACTTGTCACGTCCTTTGGACTTTGAGCGACCTCTGTCGCCCTTGCTCTTATCTCTCGTTGTTGTGGTAGTAGTTATCTCGCCGCTCGGGCCTGCCACGGACCTCTAATGCCTCCGCCTTGGAGGACGAACTTTCAGCCTGCACCATAGATTTCATTTTCTCCTTTTGTTGGAGAGCATCATAAACTTCCGCGAGAGTTAGTTTGTCGCGACTCAATAATATGGTGTCACGAAAATTACCGAAAGAATTAGGCAGCGAGCATAAAAGAAGAAGACCTAAATCCTCATCCTCATACTTAACTTCTATAGACCGCAAATCAGAAACAATCTCTTTCCAGGAAGATAGGTGATTCATTACCGAACCTCCCTCTTGCAACTTATGCGAGAACAGCTTCATCTTCACGTGCAATCTGCCCGTGAGATCCTTGGACAAACAGATCTCCTCTAGTTTGACCCATAACTCGGCGGTGGTTTTCTCCTGCAACACTTCCTGCAGAATATTATTGGACGGATGGAGTTGAATCAACGATAAAGCCTTACGGTCTTTCCGCTTCTCCGCATCGGTCCGAGTATCCTTCGCTTTCTCACCGAAAGCATCGATCGCTTCATCCAGATCTGAAGATTGGGCGAGAATCGCCCTCATCTTCACTTGCCACAAAGCAAATCTCGTGGTGTAGTCCAACTGCGGTAGATCGAACTTCAGTGACGACATCTCGAAAACCCTAGATCCAAAGAACACGGGCTCTGATACCACTTGTTACAAATCGAGATGCACAATAAACGAAGAACGAAGGGTAAAACACTGCAGGGGGACACGAGATTTTAACGTGGAAAACCCTTGCAACACACAAGGGAAAAACCACGGGCACCAGCCAGCAAAACTTCACTATTTTGGTGGTGTTTACAAACGCCATGGGTGTACAATGATGCGATAAAACCCTAGCGGCGGCTTACAGGGAAAATATATAGACGGTGGCAACGATCCGTACCGGCGACGGGCCAAGCCTACCGGCGACGGGCCTCGCTCCGCTCGTCAGAAGTTAGCCTTTTCTTGGAATTTGGATCACAGTATAACAGCCTTTCTGTTTCCCGCGTCCAGCCGGAAGATCTTGACAGATTGTGAACACTGATCAACTGCTGCCGTTTGGTGGCGCTCACCGCACGCGGCTGATCGATCACTCATAAAGCGAGCTTCTCCCCGGCCAGTCTCTGGAGAAGCGGCCGCGAGTCTCCGACGTTGCGGCGGCGGAAGGAGGGGCGACGCTCATGGTAGGAGTCGGAGGACGAGGAGACACGGTGGAGGACGTCGCGGAGGCGATCCTCGTCGCAGGGGAGCGCGACGGGTCCGGAGGTTGACGCGAAGCCGTACTCCTCCTCCGCCTGCCTGAGCAGCTCCAGGAACGCCGGGTGGCCCAGGTGCGCCAGCCGCACCACGAACCGCGCGCCCTCGGCGCACACGGCCACGTGCCCCGCCGGCACCGCCGCGGAACCGGAGCTCCGGGCGCACTGATAGACAATGTACTTTGTAGATAACTGTATAATACGTATCCCTGTAATCTCTGTATTTGTACGATCTACCCATATATATATGAGAGAGGCCGGCCCTATTGGGTGCTGTGCAATACCCTACCAAACCCTACTTTAACATGGTATCAAGCGGAGGAATTGATCCGCCGCCGCCGTACGCTTCCGCCTACAACTCGAGATCGATCTCGATCGTTTTTCTGCGTCGTCGCCTGTAGCGCCGCCGCCTACTCCTCTTCCCACCTGTGATGGCCCCCAACACCACCGGGTCTCTCTCCATGACCGCGTCCTCCTTCCTCTCCAACGGATCGGGCTCTGGTTCCGCCGGGCTGTCCAGCTGCGGGAAGGCGACCATGGTGTCGCGGATACCTACCACGCCCATCGTCATTAACAACGCCATCACCATCCGGCTCACTGCCGAGAATTACCTCTACTGGCGCACTCAGATCGTTCCGATCCTTCGGAGCAACCTCATCTACGGGTTCGTCGACAGCACACTCCCCTGCCCCGACGCTGAGATCGCAAATACCGTGGCCAAGGAGCCGGCTACCGTCCCCAATCCTCTGTATGGTGCTTGGCATCAGCAAGACCAGGCGATCCTATCCGCCATCGTCTCCTCCCTTACCGAAGGAGTGATTGGGATGGTCATGCTCGCTGCTACTTCGCAAGAGGCCTGGGAGACGCTCGAGGTGAGCTATGCCACGCAGTCTACCTCGCGTGTCATGCAGCTCCGCACTGCCCTCTCCAAGTCCAAGAAGTTGGACAAGTCTGCCAATGCCTACTTCTCTGAGGTCAAGGCGCTCGCCGATACTATGGCCTCCGTTGGACAGCCACTCCGACCTGAAGAGTTCAACTCCTACCTCCTTGGCGGGCTTGACAGCGACTACGATGCGTTGGCTGATCGCATTGGTGCTCGTCCGATCAATGATCCCATGCCAATGCGTGATGTTTATGCCCAGATGCTGAATGCCGAGCAGCGTGCTGAAAACCGGCGTGTCGAGCTTCGTGTCGACATCCACCACGCGGCCAACTACTCGTCGCGCCAGGGTCCTGGAGGAAGTCGCGCTGCTCCGCCCCCTGCTGGCCGCACCGGTCCCCCGCCTCCTGTCCGTCAACAGGCGCTTGCCCCTGCCCCTGCGAATGGCAATAGGCCTCAATGCCAGATATGTGGGAAGCTGGGTCATGTTGCCTCCTGCTGCTTCAAATGGTTCCAGGCCAACTTTCTGGGCATTGGCAACGATGCCCGCAACATGGACCGGCAAATCTCCGTCTTCAAGCCACCAACCGGTGGTGCCTACACTGCTGCCACCAACAATGGCGCTACGTCCTCCTACCCGATTGATCCCAGCTGGTATGCTGACACCGGCGCGACGGATCACATCACCAACAACCTCAACAAGCTTACTATGAGGGAACAAGTACTCATGGCAAGGACAATGTCCAAACCGCCAATGGCTCAGGTATGCGCATTACACATATTGGTCAGTCTATCATTCATACACCATCCAACTCTTTACATCTCTCAAACATTCTTCATGTTCCGTCAGTTACAAAGAATCTCTTATCTGTCAAAAAATTTGCCTATGACAATAATGTTTACTTTGAGTTTCACCCATGGTATTTTCTTGTTAAGGATCGGGCTACCAGGGAGGTTCTGCTTAGAGGAGGGCTTCGTGGAGGTCTCTATAATCTCAACTTCGAGTCCGTGAAACAAGTGTTCAGCAGTGTCAGGGTGTCACGAGATCGCGTGGCATTCGCGTTTAGGTCATCCAGCCACTCCTATTGTTCAAGCATGTCTTACATCGTCATGAGCTTCCATCGTCATCGATCAATAAAAATGTAGTGTGTGATGCCCGTCAACAGGGCAAGAGTCATCAATTACCATTCCCTCGTATCGAGTCGTGTTGCTACCGCACCTCTTGAGATTATTTATTCGGATGTTTGGGGTCCTGCCCAAACATCTGTTAGTGGACACAAGTATTATGTCAGTTTTATTGATGCTTATAATCGCTTTACATGGTTTTATCTTCTTAAGCATAAATCTGATGTGTTTCACATTTTCCTTCAATTCCAACAACATGTTGAGCGCTTGTTAAGTAGAAAAATTATCCATGTTCAGAGTGACTGGGGAGGTGAGTACCTCAAGCTCAACAAATTTTTTTTCCGACATTGGTGTTTCTCATCGTGTCTCATGTCCTCATACTAGCCAACAAAATGGTACTGCTGAACGAAAACATCGTCATATTGTTGAGACTGGCTTAACCTTGTTAGCACATGCCTCGGCCTCCTTTTCGTTTTTGGAGTGATGCATTCTCCACAACATGCTTTCTCATCAACCGTCTACCTACACGCGTCATTAACATGCAGACTCCACTTGAACGCCTTCTAGGTGAAACCCCTGACTACACCTTTCTCAAGGTTTTTGGGTGCGCATGTTGGCCCCATCTTCGTCCCTACAATAATCGGAAACTTGAGTTTCGATCCAAACAGTGCGTGTTTCTTGGTTATAGCTCCATGCACAAAGGCTACAAATTCTTACATATTCCTACCAATCGAGTCTACATCTCTCGTGATGTCGTGTTTGATGAAACGGTCTTTCCCTTCTCTCAACTTGCCTCTACACATACTGCACCGACATCATCCACTATTCCCTTACATTCTGACCAATTTGTTGATGCTGCATACTCCCCTACACTGTTTGCTAACCATGGTGCAGGACATGGCCGAGGCGCTCGACTTGAGCTACTCGACGATCACGTCGATCATGCACCTGATGGTGCCCTGCTGCATGGCGCGGCTGATCCCCATGCAGCCGGGTCCCTCGACGTTGGCCCGTTTTCGCCAACCCGTGCCGCCAGTTGCTCCTTGCCCAGTGCGGCCGACTGCAGCCCGTCTACGCCGTCGCCTGGAGCGGCTGCTCGCTCCTTGACGCCCACCCCTACTGGGCCATCTGCTTCGGCCTCCCCATCTACTGCTTCATCGACCACCGATGCCTCTTCCACGCCTGTCGATCCTCGCGAGCCAGCTCCTGCTGCCCCTCGTCTTGGTCCTACTACCAGGCTTCAACGTGGTGTTCGTCAGCCCAAACAACGCACCGATGGGACGATTGCCTGGGCAGCTACTCGCACTGATGATCCATCTCTACTGCATACAGAACCCACAGACTATCGAGCCGCTCTTTCCTCTCCACATTGGCGCACTGCAATGGAGACTGAATTTACCGCTCTTCAGAACAATCGTACCTGGCGTCTTGTTCCTCCTCGTTCTGGTGTCAATATTATTGACTGCAAGTGGGTGTTCAAGATTAAAAAGAAGGCTGATGGTTCCATTGAGAGATACAAGTCACGTCTTGTTGCTAAGGGGTTCAAACAACGGTATGGATTGGACTATGAGGATACTTTCAGTCCCGTTGTCAAACCTGCTACTATTCGCTTATTACTGTCTATGGCTCTCTCTCATGGCTGGCACCTTCGTCAACTGGATATACAAAATGCTTTTCTCCACGGTGTCCTTGAGGAGGAAGTGTTTATGCGTCAACCTCCTGGATTTGAGGATCCTACATACTCCAGTCACCTATGTCGCCTTCATAAGGCCCTCTACGGGCTGAAACAAGCTCCCCGTGCCTGGCACACTAGATTGAGTTCTGTTCTTGGTGACATTGGCTTTACACCATCCACTGCTGATACGTCGCTGTTCATCCTGCGCCGCCGGGGTACTACCATTTATCTGCTTGTTTATGTGGATGATATTATTGTGGTGAGTTCTTCCTCCACAGCTACTGATCATCTGGTTCGTCAGCTTGGTACTATTTTTGCTCTCAAAGATCTTGGTCCTCTCCATTACTTCCTTGGTGTTGAAGTTCATACTTTGGGGCGTGATCTTTTGTTGAGTCAACGCAAGTATGCCTCTGACCTCTTACAGCGTGCTGGGATGACTAAGTGTGCTCCAGTCTCTACTCCTATGGCATCCTCTGATCGACTTTCTGCTACTGATGGTACACTACTATCTCCTGAGGATTCCACCAAATATCGCAGTATCGTTGGAGGACTACAATATCTCACTATGACAAGGCCTGACTTGTCCTTTGTGGTGAACAAGGTGTGTCAGTACTTACATGCTCCTCGTTGTTCCCATTGGTCGGCAGTGAAGCGCATACTCCGTTATGTCAAAGCTACTTTGACTACTGGTCTACTTCTTCGCCCACCATCTGGTGATCCAGGCCTTCTGTCTGCTTTCTCTGATGCTGACTGGGCAGGCAGTCCTGATGACAGAAGATCTACGGGGGGATATGCCATCTTCTATGGTGGTAATCTGGTTGCCTGGAGTGCTAGGAAACAGGCCACAGTTTCTCGATCTAGCACAGAGTCTGAATACAAAGCTCTTGCTAATGCTACTGCTGAATTAATATGGATACAGGCCTTACTTGGTGAACTTGGAGTCTCTCAGCGTCACCCACCTATACTATGGTGTGACAACATTGGAGCAACGTTTCTTTCAGCTAACCCGGTGTTTCATGCTCGCACAAAGCATATAGTGGTGGATTTCCACTTTGTCCGAGAAAGGGTAGCTAAGAAGTTGCTTCAGATACGCTTCATCTCCTCCAAGGATCAGCTAGCTGATATCTTCACCAAGCCTCTCCCGCTACCGCTGTTTACTTCTTGTAAGCGCAATCTCAACATTCATGGGAAGGTTGAGATTGAGGGAGGGTGATAGACAATGTACTTTGTAGATAACTGTATAATACGTATCCCTGTAATCTCTGTATTTGTACGATCTACCCATATATATATGAGAGAGGCCGGCCCTATTGGGTGCTGTGCAATACCCTACCAAACCCTACTTTAACACGCACCACCGCCGCACGGCGCGGCGCAGCCAGGCGAGTGACGGGATCGTGATCATGCTGCACATGCTGCCTTGCCCAGCTGTTGGCTCCGACGAGAGCTAGACACGGCGGCCGAAGGAGGCAGCGCGGTTGTTTGCTCAGCTGTTGGCAAACTCGGCTGCGAGGTGGGTGGTGATGTGGGTGACTGATGTAGTGGAAAAGAGGGCGCCGGCCGGGCAATATATAGCGCCGGTTTGGCGCGAACTGCGGGCATTTCAACGCGATTTTTGTGTTGCTGCGCGGGACACGCCGCCAAGATGAGATGAGATGAGATCGGGGTTGGCATACATCCTCCCCGGCAGCCCGGCTGCTGCCAACCTAGGTTGGTTAGCCCTGCAGCTTGCACGCGTCGGGTCGTGTCCTCGATCAGGCCGGACATTAGCCATCCCTCAAGCACCGGACACGAAAGGCTCCCCCCTAATACGCGGAATTAATCGGGCATGCCGTGTTCGTGCATGCGAGCAAGAAACAACTGCTGATCGATCCATTTCCATATGCTGCACAATGGAATTGCTGTGCAAGCAGCACGCGATTTCCTATGGCACGCAATACTGAAACTCCCGTTTTTATTTTCTTTGCTTCGTCTATGTGTTCGCATCGAATGGAATACAATGTGAAAACAGCTTCAAGTCAACTAGTTTCTCGTTTTGAAAGAAAGGCAAAAGGTTTGAATAGAGAAGAAGTTTGAGAATCAAGTTCAGTGTTACAATCCCACTGGGGGCAAAAAATGGTCTACTCTCCCGCTATCAAAAGACCCAAGTACTTACAACCCAATTCCTAGCTTCCGACATGATTCTCTCGAAGATGATGGTGGGCATTCACCACATTTTTGAAGGTTTTTGCATTACGCTCATTCCGAATATCCCACGAAACCAACATGAGCAGGGTGGCCATGGCTTCCCTTCTTCCACCATGAGCAAAGGCAATCGAGGTCCACCAATGCTTGAATCTATCAAAGCCGCCCCATGAGGAAGGATTGAAGGGCCTTTCGTTCGGAGATGCTCGAAGCATTTGTTCCAGCTACGTTTTGGAATCAGGACTAATGTGTGCATTAGTCCCAGTTCCAATGGCTACGACGTTGCACGGTTTTTTAGTCCCGGGTAAAACGGAACCTTTAGTCTCAATTAGAGATACCAACCGGGACTAAAGGGTTGCGGCCGGCTGCAGCCGGCACGAGCCTCTTTAGTCCCGGTTGGGGACACCAACCGGGACTAAAGACTTTCTAGATTTTTTTTTGCTCCACACCCCCTCCCTCCGGAGGTTGTCCGTTCTTCTTGCGGCAAAGATCTTACCATTTCCGAAGGAACTGGGGCTACTTCTTTTCCATTTACATTCAAGAGTTTCTATCTGTTTCCACGCCCTTTTTTGAGACCTCGAAACCCCTCGGGTTTTTGAAATGGAACACACATCAATCGCTTCATCCAGAGCAACTTCATTTGTGAAAGATCAACCACCTCGTCTGGCGCACCTTCCCACGTGGATCGCCTTTTTAACTTTCTAAAATACAAAAGAAAATGATAGAAAATTAAAAATCCTTTTAGATGTCGGTAGATTAGGTGATCTAGTTATTATGAAAATAAAAAATATGAATTTTGAATTATTTTGCAAAAAACTGTATTTTTCGGTAAGATGGCAATAATTTTTGCATACGAACTCGAAAAAATGTTTAATATATGAAAATCTATCTACGCAAAAAGTTACATCCAGTTTCATCCGGCGCTATGCCAAGTTGCCATTTTTAGATTCTCAAACTTCCAATGGGAAATATGAAAAATTTCACATTTTAGGTTTTGCAAAAAAATTGTTATTTATTTATTCAAGATTATTATTACTTCATTACTTTTGTTTATAATAATTATTTTGAATTCAAACATTGAAGAAGTGTGACATTGTGACCAAGAGATTAATATGATTGATATGATATTAATATCTATAGCGTTTGCGCAAAGTACTTGGAAGCGGAAAGGAAGTAACATAGGAGTTAAACGTGCTAGTGCTGGAGTAGTTTGAGGATGGGTGACCGATCATGATGTTTTACCACGAGTAAATAATTTGACTAGAAATTAAGTATAGTTAGAGACTAAACTGGTCAAATAACTCAAATACTAAAAATTCTGAAGAAAACAAATTAAATGAAAAAAATAGAAAAAATTGAATGGAAAAAATACACGTGGACAGAGAGCCTAGAAACCGGGACTAAATTAAGAGGGGGATTTAGTCCCGATTCCGTTGTCCCGCTTGGCAAAACCAGGACTAAAACCCCTTACCAGCCGGCACTAAAGGCCTGTTTCTTGCTAGTGATGTCACCCAATAGATGATAGGCTAATACAATAGTTATAATTTTCATTTTGATAGCATTTCGTTTCCATGAATTTTTTGTTTTTGACTCAAAGCATCACATCAAGACCATATAACAGGAGTTCACAACTAGCATTAACACTACAAATGTACTTTAGATTTTTTCAATAAAGGACAAAGGTACTTTTTTTTAACATACAGCTGCAGCTGGCCAATTCTGCCATTCGCCGTCAGCACACAACCAACAGATTTAGCAAATACAGGTAAGTTCAATTTTTATTCTAACTGAGTTTATGGGATGTGAGGATATTGGACTAGTATATTTTGCAATGCCAGCTCGACTGATGCAGGATAATACAATTAATTTGGCATTTGGTGTATCTGTCAGGGCAGCTTCTTCAACGCATTGAGAGCGGCGAATTTACCGGCGTCGGTAGGTAAAGGAGTCCAATCCACCGTCCACTCTCCGCTTTGAGGTTGGTGAGGCTTTTGATATTTGTCTAATATAAAACTAATAATTGAAACACAAGTGAAATTTTTATGAAACTAAAGTGATACATGGAAAACATTGTGAAACAGTCTGACAAAAAGTGAAACTAATGACATCATGGCTGACGTTACAATGGTTTATTTTATAAAAATATTAGTGTTTCAGTTATGTTTCGATTATGTTTCAAATTTATTTCACAATTTTGTGAAAAAATTGGTCAGCACATGGCTGACGTCACTTCGGTAGGTACCGACGCGTGTAAAAACAAGTTTTCGCAGCGCATCTGTCTTGTGCTAACAGTCTGGAAAGTCTATGCCCGGTTTCAGCGCGCGCACTCAGCTCCACGGATGGCACGACACTGCGGCATGGGCGCCGGCGTTGTGCTGGCTGCTGATCTGATGCCGGCTTGAAAGTACGTTCTTGCAGAAAAGCGACCAAATGCACACGGCTACCTCGCGTCTAGCTACAATGTACAGAGGCTTTACGAAAGAAAGATTGACCCATCACGGTTCACGGCTGCACGGCGGCGACGTGACGCGGCGGAGGACGTCGCGGAGGCGCTTCTCGTCGCAGGGGAGCGCGAGCGGGCCGGAGGAGCCGGGCGGGAAGCCGTACACCTCCTCGGCCTGGTGGAGCAGCTCCTGGAACGCCGGGTGGCTGAGGTGCGCCAGCGGGACAAGGAACCGGCCGCCCTCCACGCGCACCGCCACGTGGCCCGCCGGCACCACCGCCGCACGGCGCGGCGCAGCCAGACGAGCGACTGGGCCGTGCTGACGATCTTGCACATGATGAATTGAGCGGACTGAGGTGGTGTTCGTTCTCTGTTACGGTAGTTTGCTCTGCTGCTCTGTGCCTCGAACTTGCGGGTGGCGAGCACTGGACGGGATGGGAATATATAGCGCCGGGGCACGTGGAGTTGGCGAAAATTGGTGTTTCTCGCACGGGGGAATGGTATTGTGGTAGCACGTGGGAACTTGATGCCACGTCTGTCCGTAAGAATGATTTTTGTACAAAATCATCCGTATGTGTAGCAGCCGTTCGGATCATTTCTGGGGCGTGTTGCTACGCTGCATGCGTCTGAAATACGGGTGGGGTGAAAGTGTCATCGATCGATGTCTACAGCTCTTATCTGTTTCACGTGATACAGGTTTAATTACCTTTCTTTTCTTGTGAGATAAAGAACATCTTCACCAGCTATCCTAATAGTGTTTCCATGGTGCTATGGGTTGTCGTGCATAAAACAGGCACCTACTAACGTTCCACACAAATGGTCGGCACATTTTGGAGCTCAGTACAATAGTTGGCAACCCCACGCCAGCCCCTATACGCAAAGGCCAGGTGGAGAGCGCGACACTCCTTTCGCCCGTGGAACCCTTCTGGCAGCCTCGCAGCCCATTTCTCACCCCGTCCATCCCCTCCTGATACGCCTCCCATCCTATTGGATTGCCATCGCCACCGTCGTAGCCTCTCACCCGCTCTCCCGAAATCCCAATCGCTTCCGCCAATGCCACAGCCATGTCCGGTCATCTCGTGTCGTGGTTCGGTCGGGAATAACCTGCCGCTGGTTCCGCCGTCGTTCGAAACGAGCATCCTGGCGATGTCGCTGAACCCTCGCCTCTCATGATGCCGCAACCGCACAACATCCCTTATCGACACCGACTCGCCGACACAAAGCGACATACGACATCATCGTTTGTTCACCCAGCCCATAAGGTGTTCGGCAGTTTACCGCATTGGACAATGAAACAGGATGATGATGCACATGTTGATGAAAGATGAGGCTAGTGCCACCGCCGAAAAACAACAACGGTTGCTGATCTTTCCCTTGGCGCGGTGGATCGAGAGTTGGGAAGGCAAAGAACATGGACCGACATCGGCTTGCCGGCGTAATGTTGCTTGACTCCGACTTTGGGCGGCTGGCTTAGGATTAACAAGGAGTTGTTCATGCCAATTGTGTTCGGCGTCAGTGAGTATGTCACCTACTTCATGTGCAAGAAAGACTGCACCGGATTGTGGGGCTAGTCATCAGTTCAGAAGTGCACGGCTGCTCTAGGTTGTCTTGCTTATGCAGCTCCTCCAGATGCACAAGACGAGCATCTGCGCATGTCGGAGTCCACATGCTTCGAGAGTGTCTATAGGTTCCGTCGGACAATCGTGGCAGTGTTTGGGCCAGACTATTTTGATAACACCAAATGCAGAAGATACATGTCGGATCGTGGCACAAAATGCAACACTCTACGGTGTTTGCAAGACTAGCTGAGAGACATGCTTCGGTCATACGACAAGAGGTACTATCGAGCCAATGGTATGTATCCACCATACGCTACATTTGTGAAGATAATGCCCGGCCGTATTGCTAAGAAGAGAGATTATTTTGCTAGGAGAAAGGTGATGAACTATTGTGTGATATTGCACAACATGATCATGAAGAGTGAGCGCAAAAAACCAGTGGATGATGGTCATCCTCCATTTGATCAGCAAGGACCTCTTCCCAAGTTGATCAGGTACCGACCTAGTTTGCTGCTTTTATCGCCATGCATAAAAAAGTCTAAGATGCCCATGTTTGTACTTAATTTTAGAATGATCTAGTTGAGCATTTGTTGGAGAGGAGAGTAAACTCCGCATGATTCTTGAACTTGTTGAATTACAATTCATTTGAATTCTTATATTTTTGTACGTTTGGATTATTACGTGAAACTATTTATGTGTTTGAATTGTAATATTGTTGAAATTATTGTTTAAAAATATGCAAAATATTATAATTTGGTAAAAGAAAAAAATCCAGAAAAAGTTAGGGCCTGACCGTATTGGGTTTGCCATTTGTGAGATAGCCGCCAGTATACTAAGAGAACTAGTGCGCCGGTTCCGATAATATTGTGCCGACGCTACTATACCAGCTACTATTAATTTGGTGCGAGTTGACGAAGATGCTCCAAGAAAAGATGGTCTACCTGTGCTCGAGTCCAATTACCTGGCACGGCTCTGCATGCATTTCTTGGTCCCGATCGAGGACCAAACTAGAGAAGGCAGTCCCTCCCAGAGGATGAGAGGACCAGGCTACCACAGGGCAAGCTAGGCAACTGCCTCGTCACAGACCCCTTCATCGATCTGTGTCGAGTTCAGTAATCCAATACAGACCGGTGCGAACACACAAGACCGGAGTAGACAAAGGCAGTCCCTCCATCTCCAGGAGGACCAGGCTACTACACAAGGCAACTACCTGGTCACTACCGCGGCGGTGGCCGTGCAGGACACACACGAGCTGCCAACCTGCGCATCGGCATCCACTGAATCTGGCAGGCACACTGAGGCTGCGTAGCCTGCAACTTGATCCACGCGCATACATACGTACGTAGGTTCGATCTATCTCACCCTGGGCATTCCCGGTTTCTTCCGGTTAGAGCATCTCAAGCTGTCTCCCCGACAAGACTCCCAGCAGCCCTTTTTTTTCATCTGGACGGCGTTATTCGGCCTAGCCGCGCTCCCGGCTCCTTGTTTTCCCTCGAATTTGGCTTTTAATCCATCTAGAGAGACCAGGCCATCCCCGGCTTCCCGAGGTCCCGGTGAAGAAACAAAAATGCGCGAAACGTCGAACGGGCCCGCGTTGTCGGTGACAGAACAGGTAGTTCCCTCCATTTATTTTGTTTTTCCTCCAAAATACGCCGCATAGAACCATTTTCCCCATCGAATTTCGGAGGTGCTACCGCCATTCTCCCCACAGTTGCAGCTCCTCCTCTTCCCTTCCACCACCATGCCGCCGAAGAAGCTTGCCGCCGATGGCGCGCCGAAGGCGAGGAAGCCGCGGGCGCCAAAAAAAAGGCCGCCGGGCATGAAAAACGCAATGTGGGTGGCGGATGTCGAGCGGCGGCGGAACGAAACTCGCGGCAGGTCGGAGAGGGAGAAGAAGCTTAACACGAAGAAGGTGGCGGCGGCGGCGGCGAACGAACAGGTGATGCTGGTGTCCATGAACTTCTCCCAGCCGCGCGTCGGCCAATTCCCCAGGCCATGGCCGACCCAAGTACGATCGGATCTCCTTCCACTTTCTCGCCGGCGTCACCGGCCACGGCTATGTTCCAGGACACCTACGCCGCCGACATGGCGGGGTTTATGCCGTCACCGCTGGAGTATGACGGTCCGATGTACGAGGGCATCTCGCCTGCCCTGCGCCATGGGCCGCTCTCCTTCTCCAACCCCGGGATGCCGCCGCCGAATGACGGAGTGATGCACGAGATGATCACATCGGGCTCCACGGCCGCCGCGTCGAGCCCGGGTTTCTTCACACAAGAGGAGGCAAGGGCGACGGAAGCCGTCGCATCGCGGGGTGCCGTCGACGATCTGAACAACGGTACCCAAGACGTTGACGAAGAGATGAACAGGCCGACCTCGACCAGGAGGTCGACGAAGAGGACGCGACCGAACCCAGGGCGGCGTCGACCAAGGGGAGGAAGAGAAGGAAGAAGAACTCGCCGCCGGCCGAGCCGCGGATCAAATGGATGGGCAACGAAGAGGAGTGCCTCGCCGAAGCTTGGAAGACCGTTTCCATGAACGGCATTACCGACGCCAATCAAAACTTCGAGACGTATTGGCAGCGGGTCAAGTTGGCGTTCGACGAGCGCAAAATCGTCGATCCATACTTCAACAAGACGGTGATGATACGCGGCGACAAGGCAATGGGCACCCATTGGAGGATCATTCAGGTGGCGTGCAGCAAGTGACATGGCATACAAGAGGAATCGACGAACGCCCGGTGAGCGGCGCCGACTTTGAGGACAAGGTATGCTCACTCGTCGTGGCTCCTCCATCGACCCTGGATCGCCTAGGTTTAGTCTTGATTCGCTAGCCTTTATTTGCAGATGCGGCGGGCGTTCGACATGTACGCGGAAGACACCGACGACCAGACGTTCAAGTACCTCAACGTCTACGCCCACATCGAGAAGTGCGAGGAGTGGAAGGAGGTGCACAAGAATCTCGAGAGTAACAAGGGCGAGCAGTACAACCCCGACGATCCAGCCCCTGCCGCGTCGGCCGACCGCAGTGAGCTCGGCCAGAAGAAGCTGAAAGAGCTGAAGAAGGCGGGACATCCAGCGAAAGGTTGCAGGCGTCCTTCGACAAGTGCTGGGCCGACGCGAGGGCGCATGCCGCCGGGAGGGACGACAAGCACGACGTGCGGTGCAAGGAGATGCTCGCCAACCAGGGCGTCCGGATAGCCTTGCTGAAGGAAATCTCCGCGGCGAAGAAGAGGAACACCGACCTGGCGTTCCTGATCGACGGTAACGACGGCAAGATGGACGAGGAGACGAGAGCTTGGTACGACGCTCGTCGCCAAGACATCCTCCAGCCCCCGTCGGCTGCTTCGTCCTCCGCTTCGACGTCTACTCCAGCGGCTGATGCTTCGCTGGCCGATGCCGCGCCAGAGGAGGCTCGGGAAGGGACCGCCGATGAGCTTGTTATCCTCTAGCTTCTGTTCCGATCGCCGGAATATGGTTGATCCGATCGCTGAACTTTGGCAATGCTTTTGTGTAGTAGGAAGACAATTTTTTGAAACTATCACCGCTGATGGGCGAATATCGGGGTGCGACTGGGAAAATGTTCCCCCCACATCCTTTTTACATCTAATCTGACGTTTGTTATTTTCGGATTTTCGCCCAGGGTCTCAAACGGTTGGACCATGGTGACATCTATAGATCACACTTAATACGCATGCGTTTCGTGTGTTCGTGTGACCTGCCACGGATCAATCCCGGTTTCCTTTTTCTTGAATATCCACGTTCTGATGTCGTAGGTGGGGAAGCAGTGCCATCCAGTCCACGGCTAGGCACAGCTTCGGCTTGGCTCGCATTTCTTTTTTTCGAAACAGAGTCTATCCGATACATCGAGCCTTCCTACTCCATCCGTACGTCCCACTACTAGTGCATTTTTCTCAACCTAAATATTTACCCCCTTGACTAGTGAATTTGGGATTTTGTGATTTGAATGGATTAGGTCAAGGTGTGGGTTTCACCTTATATCATAAAAAAAAATTCTCGCCAATTCCCATGCAACCTATATACCAAAGAAAGCCTTAGTGATCTAAATAGTGGACCTTTGGGTGATTATCCTGTAAAGGGTATACTAGCTTCAAAGTTGAAGATTGCACCCGTTCTAACTCTAAGGCGGGGCATGCCTTGTGTTCCGGCGAATGCATACCTGTATCGGCACGAGCTTTTCGAGCAAAGGCTAATGGCATCCATCATGAACATCACGGGCATATCCATATATAAGATGCAACCGAGGAGAAATTGCATGCATAAATCGATCAACCAGTCTGTATTTCTCGGCAATGGTTTTGCCCAACCGATTATAGACAGAGTTACAGAGAAACCAATCCAAAAAATCGTCGCCTTCTTCAACCAACTGCTAGTGCTACCACACAGTGACTACCGCCATACTCCTACCTAGCTACCATACAGAAGGTGCCCGATCGCCGGAAGTACGCAGGGCACGGGAGCACGCTCGATCGGCCTTTGATTCGACGCACTCGGCGCTTGCACGGACTTCTTGGCCGGGGCACGCACGCGTCCTAGCTGCTTCGCTTTACTTTTTCCCGCTTCCGGCCGGAAGACCGTGTCAACACATCAGCCGCTGTCGTTGTGTTGCTTTCATCGTTCCATCGATCGCTCAGAAGACGAGCTTCTCCCCGGCCACACCCTTCAGCAGCGGCCTCGACTCCCCGCCTCGGCGGCGCTCCTCGTAGTCGCTGTCGGAAGAAGAGGAGACGCGGCTCAGGACGTCGCGGAGGCGGTCCACGTCGCAGGGGAGCGCGACCGGGCCGGATGCGCTAGGCGGGAAGCCGTACTCCTCCTCCGCCTGCCTGAGCAGCTCTAAGAAGGCCGGGTGGCCTAGGTGTGCCAGCCGCACCACGAACCGCGCGCCCTCTCCGCACACCGCCACGTGCCCTGCCGGCACCTCCGCTGACGCGGTGCCGCAGGCGCGCCACCGCCGCACGGCTCGGCGCAGCCAGGCCGCCGACGCGATCGTGATCACGTTGCACATGATTGGCTGTTTGCTGAGACGAGCTGGGCACGACGGTCGGACGTGGGAGAGCGCTTGCCCGCTCGATGCTGCTGTCGGGTTGGGAAACTTGGTTGCGAGCAGATGGATTGAACTGGTGGAGTGGAATAGCGGGGAGCGGGCAATATATAGCGCCGGGTAGGCGAAAGTTGCAGAGATGATGTTTGTGTTGCTGCGCGCGCGCGACACGCCGGCAAGATGAGATGAGATCGGGCATGCATACATCCTCCCCGGCTCCGGCTGCTGCCAACCTGGGGTGCTCCGTGCAGCTTCCACGCGTTGTTCCTGATCCCGATCGACCAGGCGGGGCATTAGCCATGCCCCCATGCATGCACCGAACACGAAACCAACCCCCTAATTTATAACCCGGAATTGATCAGGCATGTTGAGTTCGTGCCTGCCAGCAAGAAACCACCGCTGATTGATCGATTTCCATATGCTGCACATCGGAATTGCAGTGTACGTACGCACCATGTCGTATGGCACGGCAGGAAACATGGTCTTGGTTTCCTTTCCTATTATTTATATATACTCCTCCTATTTCAAAATAACTCGCTTAATTAAAAAAAACATGCATGTATCCACAACTAGAATGTCTCTATATACTTTTGTATCTAGAATTCTAGATAAGACTAAGCAAGTTATTTCATAATCGAGGGAGTATGTATTTGTTTATGGCGAAAACATGTTCCTAATGAATCGAGTACCATACGAGAACAGCTTAAAGCCAACTAGTTTTAAATTTTCGGATGGATACACACAAATCATGTCACATTTCGCCAAAAACGTCATTAGTTGAACATGGTATTTGAACTACAACACTTTCCATAAAAATAAACTTATTCTTATTTAATAAGATGGGGCAAAAACATTCCATACATTGTTTCTTATTTAATTTAATGAGATGGGGCAAAAAAAAATCCATCCATAGTCTTATCGACCATTTAGCGGAAGGTCACCCTTTTGGGGGCTGCCGGCAGGAAACTTTCAAAACTATTACAGAATAAAAATGGCCGACCCTCTCTCTCACTTTGAATTTTTTGTTGCCTTGGATAATGCATAAAACTTGAAAATTTGTTGTGGGAGTGGGCTTTTATTCCCTACCTCTCTTAATCAATGAAATAGGCAAGGTTTTTGCCTTTGTTTTTTAAAAACTTGCATTCCCGCCGTTCGAAAAAAAGTGGTACAAAAACAGAAGGGTGTCAAAGAAAAAGAGTATACTAATAGCATGAGCATATGAAAATAAATATATTTGAGAAAGATATAACCCTAAAAATGGTTCGATTCAATAATTATCCTACACACAATGTCATTCGAAACCTCGAAAATACATATCTTGTTCGACATTGACAACTTATTTCTTACATACAATCTGGTTTTTTTCTTAACGTCCATTACCTTATCCTCCGTATGCTCCTCGGTTGTCTCTTCATTGTTCTCTCTACTCTCCATAATCCACAACTTCGCTCCTCTACTCTCTTAGGATTTTGGTATGTATGAATTGTTCCTATGTACATCGTTTGATTCCTAGGATTAGATTTTGATTTCTAGGATTAGATTCTTAGGGATATCTTCATAGGATTGCATTGCACTATGCTTTCGAGTAAAATTTGATCCAACCAAACCTCGTGTACATAATTATATATTTTTCAAACACTTTTGTTTTGAAGAAAAATTCCCGTAGATTTCAAAACATATAGGATTCGACTGGACATGACAATTTTATTCTATTCCTTTGATTCGGGAGCCGTAGAATCGAATAGTTCCTTACTTTTAATTAGGAAAAGATCCGAAGGACCCGAAAGATACATTAATAAGCAGTAGGGTTACAAAAGTGACAAATAAGAAAAAGGGAAACTTCACTATAATCCTCAAGTTATAGAGAGGACTCAATAAACTAAACATATATTGCAATTTGGGCCATTATCAACAAATCTTCACTAGTAGGAAAACCATTATAGGTAGAAATGACATCTGTGGCGCACCTAAAAAATATGCTCCACAAAAATTATTTCTGTGGCGCACCAAAAATATGCGCCACAGAAAGTCCACATTCTGTGGCGCATGGATGGACCGGTGCGCCACGAATATCGACTTTCGTGGCGCATGTGGCTGGATGCGCCACGGAACTTCCATGGGCCCACGCGGGGTCCAGCACTGCACATGGGCGAAGAGAATTCTGTGGCGCATGGTGGCATGTGCGCCACAGAAGTTCAAAATTCTGTGGCGCATGGTGGCATGTGCGCCACAGAATTATTAACTTCTGTGGCGCACCAACAATATGCGCCACAGAATTCTGCAGCATTTTTCTCCCCACGCAACTCCACCCCCCCCCCCGTGGATCGCCTTTTTTACCTTTGTAAAAAATAAAAGAAATAGATAGAAATTTCAAAAAATAAAATTGTTCGAGATTCCCATATATGTGTGGGAAAATCATCAAACTGAAATTTAACAAACATGAATTTTGACTTTTTTTGCAAAATTGTGTGGGAAAATCATCAAACTGGATTTCTGGTTGCATACGAACTCGAAAAAAACGCACAATATATCAAAATGTTCCCACGAAAATTCTACATCCGAATTCACCTGGGCTTGCCCGGTTGGACAATTTTTAGAATCACCAAATTCGAAAAGAGTAAAAAGTTACGGCCAGTTAAAGTGTTTTTCCTGCAAAATGCAAAAAAAAAAGAAAAAAGTGCGCCACAGAAGTTTGGCCCGAAAATTTGAAAACCGGAGGCGCCAATCTCTTCCTCCACTTCACCTCCACCTCCTCTCACTTCTCCATCTCCTCTCCTCACTTCTCCTCCTCCACCACCACCACCACCTCATCCATTCTTCTCCACCACCTCATCCCTTCTTCTCCACCACCTCCACCACCACCACATCCTCCTCCATTCTTCTCCGGCGACCACCACCACCTCCTCCGGCGACCTCCGGCGACCACCACCACCACCTCCGGCGACCGCCGACCACCACCACCACCACCTCCGGCCACCACCATCACCACCACCACCACCTCCTCCTCCTCCTCCGGCCACCACCATCATCACCACCACCACCACCACCTCCTCCTCCTCCTCCTCCGGCCAACACCACCACCACCACCACCTCCTCCTCCACCATCTCCTCCTCCACCACCACCACCTCCGGCCGGCCTCCTCCTCCTCCACCCACCACCCACCACCACCACTACCTCCGGCCGGCCTCCTCCTCCTCCTCCACCCACCACCCACCACCAACCCACCACCACCACCACCACCACCACCACCACCTTCCGGCGAGATTCGAAAAAAATCGGCGAAATTCCGGCGGCCCCAGATCTAGATCTAGATCCCGCCACTTTTTTTTGAAATTCGAAAAAAAATTCTGTGGCGCATATTGGCATGGTGCGCCACGTAAGTTTGACAGCACAATTCTGTGGCGCATATTGGCATGGTGCGCCACAGAAGTTTCAAAATTCTGTGGCGCATGTACATATACGCCACAGAAGTTTCAATACTAGTCGCGTGGTAACTGTGGCGACCTGGATATGCGCCACAGAATTTGATTTTGGTGCGCCACAGATAGCCTTTTTTCCACTAGTGCTTGCTCACCCATAATGATGGCCCTCAGTACATGGCCACCCGCACCATCGCCAGAGACTTTATCACTTGGGAGTTGGGACGAAGCAGGTGGAAGACACGAAGTTAAAGCCAAATTGCCCCTAATTTGGCCAATTGGTCAGGACTTAGGTAGGAGATAGTGCGGGAGAAACAACAATTGATAAGGAGTCGACCCCGACGCTCCAAAAGGCTGCCCTTCGGCTAGAACGACCAACGGTGGGACGACAAAGAGATTGAAATTCCGCTGACAATGAGCTCTAGATAATCTTTGCAGTCACAACTTAACAATTCCTGTTGAACGCAAGATCTACACGAGCAGTATCTACATGAGCAGGAATTGGATCCATACCTTCTATTTCCTCCACGTCCACGATGGCTAAAGAAGAGAGGTGTGCACTCGATGTGGTCGGCTACAGTGGAGCCAGGACATTAACCTTGTGTAGTCAATTCAAAGTTATGTAGTCAAATATATGTATTTATACGATACTTTCATAATTTTCTGCATTATTTTTTCTATGTACCTGGAAAACTGTGTAGTCATATGACTACACAGTTATAGTGTGGCTCTGCCACTGGTCAGCCAAGCACGCTTATTTAGGAGGTATTCGCTAGAGATATGCATTCAAGAGTGGAGCCTCCGCCATGGAATACCAACATCGACAACCATCCGATGCCGTACCAAAGCACTATGAGGCATGACCCCCACGGCATCACGCCAAACACCATAGCGGAAAAGCCTTGCCCTAACCTAAAACCAATCCTACTACTGATATGCACATGGGAGGTCAGGCTATCCCTCCCCTCTCCACTCTAGCTGAGCTACCCCTTCAATCACCACTCCGTCGAGCTAGGTCATCGGAGGAGGGGTGGGAGAGGAGCCAAAACCAAATCGACTCTCATTGAGAAGAGAACCCCATATTTTCCTTTTTTGCTTCTGTCTTCTTCACTAATTTTATTCTTAATAATTATATGTTTTATTCATGCTCGTTCATCCACCGTGCTCTCTAAAACATCTCTTTTTTGCGCCCTAGAAATGATCCAAACCGCTTTACATATTTATGTTGGTTGGATGTCATCTAATAGACGACACACTAATACAATGGAAATATTCCTTACTTAAAAAAAAGGCTCGCCAGTCTATTAATAATCATCAATACCAATAGAAAGAACTCTAAAAGTAATAATTTTTTTGAATAGCTCTTAGTTGACTACCGACACTGGAGCGAGCCGAAGGCGCTCTGCCATTCTAGCCCCTCTCTCACCGTAGTCGGGCAAAGATTGTCGGGGTAGAGCTTGTTGTGGTAGACAAATATGAGCCGTTGTGCTAAGAGGACCGGCGTAACAACCATCGCCAATAATAAAAACCAAAGATTAGATGAGTGAGACCAACAATCACACAAACGAGGATGAACACCGACCACATCAGAGGAGATCCGCCGGGAAGGGAACTTCACATGCCCTCCGCTGGTGTTAGGTGCCTCGCGAAGTTGTGATAGAGCAGGGATGTTCTTATGCTAACTTGAAGATGTAGCCTCCACCTGAACATGTCGAAGAAAACATAGAAACTACCTAAAAAGTGAAATCAAATCTAACAGTTATTGTGAATGGAATAATTTATGGATGTGAATAATTCTTAGTCGAATTAGAATTAACTTTGCTCCTAATCAAGTGCTGTCATCAAATCTTAATTGTAATCTATGTTGCAAGTCAGAACTAGCACGTATCACAAAACAAATCAAACGGTCCGAGCCATTTTTCATAATGGCAACCTCACTTGGAACTTAAATTCTGTTCAGTTGCAACCTAGTAACTTGCAACTCATAAATGAAAGAATCGTGATGCAAAACTGGACGGAGAGCAAAACTAATCCTCAACCAGCCGAGAATTAGCAAAACCAATATTTTATTGACTCAAAGCATCACACTTCAAGGCGATAGAACAGGAGTTCACAACGGACATTTACATTACAGAAGGTACTACTCGAGATACAGCTGCAGCTGGCCAATTTGGCCATTCGCCGTCAACGCACATCTAACGGAATTTAAAATACCAGTAAGTAATTTCTGTTCTTCCGGAGTTTGTGGGACTCGGAGATATACATTTTGCAATGCCAGCTCGACGGATGGCCGTGCAGGATAGTACTACAGTGTATAATTTAGCATCGAGTATGATCTGTCAGGGCGACTTCAGCGCATCTGTCTTGTCGAGCAGTCTGGAAAGTCTTGCTAGGCTTCAGAGCGCCACGGATGGCACGGCGCCGCGGCATGGCATGGGTGCCCGCGCGCGCGCTATCTCGCGTCTACTACATAGTCTACAATGTACAGAGGCTTTACGAAAGAAAGATTGCCTGCCGATCACGGCTGCACTGTCATGCCCATGCCCTGCAGCAGCGGCCGCGAGTCGCCGCGGGAAGAGCGGCGGCCTTCGGAAGCGACACGGCGGAGGACGTCCCGGAGGCGCTGCTCGTCGCAGGGTAGCGCGAGCGGGCCCGAGGCGCCGGACGGGAAGCCGTACTCCTCCTCGGCCTGGCGGAGCAGCTCCTGGAACGCCGGGTGGCTCAGGTGCGCCAGCGGGACCAGAAACCGGCCGCCCTCCACGCGCACCGCCACATGCCCCGCCGGCACGGCGCCGGCCGACGTATCCTTGTCAGTCTGCCCCGTGCGCGAGCGCCACCGCCGCACGGCGCGGCGCAGCCAGACGAGCGAGTGTGCCGTGCTGACGATCTTGCACATGATGCCTGACTAACCGGACTGATGTGACGATGTGTCTGTCGTGGGGTTGGATGGAGTATTTCGAAGAGGCGGAACGGGATGGGGGAATATATAGGCGGGCGCCGCGAAGAACTCCTGTGCGCCTGTGCCTATGAGTATGCCGCACACGTCATAGCCAGCGGTGCCCGAGTAGAGCAGATGAGTGGAGTTTGATCCATCGATGTCTACACCTCTCCGTTTCACGTGATGCACAGGTTTAACTCTCATTTTCTTTTCGTTCGAACCGATTCCACATTGAATGTATACCCACGTGTCCGGAAATTTTGTGATTCGCGGTAAGAAAGAATCGAAGTTGCTGCTGCTGATCTTTTTTTTGAAAGTAGGCAAACGAGTATCTCTGTTTTATAGAATGCAAAGATAATTACAAGAAAGTCCTACTTTAGCACCAAAGCAGGCCTTCAGACTCCGCAAAAACTCTAGTACATACAAACTACTCTCTCTAACCGTTGTCGAATACCCCCTCCCCCCTCTGGCGGAGCTAGAGCATCACGAACCCGGATGCCGACATGGTGCCTTTTTCCGAAAATGGACACTTTATTACTTATGCAATAGACCTGGCCTCTGCATAACTAAGATGCATACAACCGCACAAAAATTCGTTACAAAACCACAATATTGTTCGAAGAGAAAAACAAAGTTCAGAGAAAATAAAAAGACTAGCTAGGAGGATCTAGCCGAAGGTCATGCTGCCACCCATGTTGGGAGGAAATATCCCTCGTCGTATCCTCCAACCGTGAAGACACCTCCGTAAAGAGGTCCCGACGCTCCACACGCTGCAATGGTACCCATGAACGAAGCATAGCTGTGGACCGGTAGATGACTTGCATAAAGAAAGAAGAAATATTATTGAAAATATATCCTAATAAGACGCTTAAACCTAACATCCACACCATTGAGCCAGTTGCTAAATAAATTAACAACACTACATGGTGGGTATAAGGTAGACCCTATTTGGACGGCTGACCATATAGACCTAGCTAACTTACATTGGAAAAATAAGTGTTTAATAGTCTCGTTCTGATTACAGAAGACACACTTTTTACTTCCATGCCAGTTGCGTTTGGCAAGATTATTTTTAGTAAGAATTACCCCCCGACAAAGATACCAGGCAAAGATTTTTGTTCTCAGTGGTATCTTTATTTTCCAAATTTTTGAATTATTATCGACCGGGATCTCAGGCTGGATGAGAGCATTGTACATGGAAGCCACTGAGAATGAACCATTCCCGGTAAGATTCCATCGAAATACATCCGATCCCTGCGTCAATTGAACTAACTCAGGACGTTGTAATAATTTCTGCCAAGAGGTTTGTGTGGGACCGATGAGACTTCTTCTAAAAGCCATGTTTGGTGGGAAAGTTTCCAACTCCTTAGCGATAGTATCGCTTTTGTGGTGCACTATATTGTACAATGCCGGATACTGTTCTCGGAGTGTGGTATTACCCAACCATTTATCCTCCCAGAAACGAATTAACGACTCATCCTTAATAGAGAAAGATCCATATGGAAAGAAATATTTTATTGTTTCCATGAGATCAGCCCAAAAATGCGAATCTCCTAGTTTCCAAAGAACCTGAGATAGAGCCTTTGAGCCAATATACTTCCTCTTGAGAAGTGTTTGCCATATGCCCTCTTCGGTAAGTAGCTTGGAAAGCCATTTACCGAGAAGTGCCCTATTCATGACTTGGAGGTCTTGAATACCAACTACCAAGTCCACCATGATCTTTGGGCCGACACAGCACACTTCATTTAGTCGGTTGATATTTACGCTTCTCACTATCTCCTTGCTAGAAGAAACTTGATCGGAAATAATTCAATCTTTGTAAGACTCCTCTAGGAAGTTGGAAAAAATATATCATATATAGTACCATAATAAGTACCGCATTTATGAGAACTAATCTTCCTCCCAAGGACAGTAATTTACCTTTCCAACTACTTAATCTAATATGTAGTCTTTCCTCAACCAATTTCCATTCGCATTGCTAAGTCTCCGATAGTGAATCGGAATTTTCAAGTACCTAATTGGAAATTGGCCTTGGCCGCAGCCGAAAAGCTCAGCATAATCTGCAACATGGTCTTGGGCCTCACCAAAAGAAAACAATTCACTTTTATAAAAATTTATTTTTAGACCTGACAAATGCTCGAAAGCAGAAAGAATTAAATTTAGATTTCAAGCCTTGTCGATGTCATGATCCATAAAAATTATTGTATCATCGGCATATTGAAGAAAGGATAAACCTCCATCAACAAGATAAGGAATAACCCCTTCAATCTGGCCCTCTGACTTTGCACGTTCAATCAGGACAGCAAGCATATCATCCACTATATTAAATAGCACTGGTGATAATGGGTCTCCCTGTCTTAGTCCTTTCTTGGTCTGAAAATATTTTCCCACGTCATCATTGACTTTAATGGCAACACTCCCACCCGAGATAAAACTATTGATCAACGCACGCCACTCATCAGAGAAACCTTTCATTCTGAGAGTTTGTTGCAAAAAAGACCACTTAACCTTGTCATAGGTTTTTTCAACGTCAATCTTTAAAATCACGCCATTCAACTTCTTTCTATGCAATTCATGAACAGTTTCATGGAGGACTACAACCCCATCCAGAATATTCCGTCCTTGCATAAAAGCAGTTTGTGAAGGCCTAATCACATGATCTGCCACCAAATTTAATCGAATCGTGGCAATCTTAGTGAATATTTGAAAGCTCACATTAAGAAGACAAATAGAACGGTATTGTTGAATCCTTTCTGCTTCATTAACCTTGGGCAATAATATAATTTTACCAAAATTGAGCCTAAAAAGCTCTAGTGTCCAACATGTAGATCCACGAAAAAGACCCAGCAGGTCGACCTTGATGACATCCGAGAAAGACTGATAAAATTTAGCTGGGAAACCATCAGAACCAGGGGCTTTATTATGCTCCATTTGGAAGACATATTTTCTTACTTCCTCCTCAGAGTAAGGCCAAGTGAGAAAATTATTCTCCGCTTGAGAGACTTGGGGGATATCCTTCGTCCTTGTCTCATCTAACGAAAAATTGCTTTCCTCTGGAGCACCAAAAATCCCTTTGTAATAGCTCGTAATATACGACTTTAGCTGCTCATGAACCTCAATCGTACCCTCCTCCTGAACCAGAGTACGAATAAGCTTCTTCCTATGCCTGCCATTGGCAACACAATGGAAGTACCTTGTATTCGAATCTCCTTCCAGAAAAAATTAGGCCTTAGATCGTTGGTACCATTTCAGCTCCTCCTCGCGCAATAGTTTTGCGATTTCCGTATTTGATTGGCTTTTTTTTTGCTCAATCCCTTGTGCAGAAAGCGGTCTAACTTCTGCTTTAGCTTCGAGATCATCTATAAAAGATAAAAGCCGCTGCTTTTCTTTTTTAAGAATACCAGTTGTATGATGTGCCTAACCACAGAGGTGTTTGAGTACCGCACGCATCTTGTTATTCCACCTATGTATCGGAGACACACCCACAACCGGTCTTTCACATACCTTTTTAACCATGGTCTGAAAACGTTCCCGATTCAACTAAACGAGTTCAAATTTAAATCGGCGGTTAGACGAGGGTCTAGGTAAACAGGTGGATAATAAGATGGGTGCATTATCCGAAAACCCAACAATACGTTCTAGCGCGTGTATCGTCACCATTGGAAATTTCAATTCCCAGTCAGTATCCATGAGTACGAGATCTAGCTTTTCATATGTTGGTTCCGGGAGATTTTTAGCTCAGGTAAATTGTCTGCCAATCATTGACACCTTCCACAAGTCCAAGCTTTCAATGATCGCGTTGAACAAGAAAGGCCAGAGATTGTCAAAAATGCCCCTACTTTTTTCACATGGAAATCTCAACAAATTAAAATCCCCCCTATGAGAGTAGGATGAGGGGCTTCGTTTGCTAGATTCACCAACTCACGAAGAAAGGCAGCGTTATAAGCTTTCTAAGCAGCACCATACACGGTTATAAGACTCCATATGAAATTGTCAGCTCTATTACGGATGTGGAATTTTATAAGGTATTCCCCAACCGAATGTGCTAACACTTCCATTGAGTCCGTTCTGACACCGAGTAAGATACCCCCGGATCGCCCACGGGGCGGACAGGATATCCAAGTAAGGTCTATACCATTGGATATACGGTTCAAAAGACTTTGGGAGAAATCCCGTCTCCCCGTCTCCAAAATAGCCAAAAAAAATCCAAATTATGATCCCTAATGCAATCGGAAAAATGTAAGCGTTTAGCCAAGCCACCAAGACCTCTGATATTCGCAAACATGTCATTCATTGGGAAACAATTGGGTATTTGGGAATTTTTGACCGTTTCCGCGGTTTTTTTTGTTAGAGGAGGATTTGGATTTTCGACGAGATGCCTTTAGCTCATATAAAGAGTAAAGGTCGTCCTCATCCAAACCCACCTCTGACACTTCACCAACTAGATGAGAAAGAAGCTGACTATCTGATGTGGCAATTTCTTCATCCTCATCTAAATAGGTGGAATCCAACATCGTCGAAGCTTTTAGAACAACTGTAATACGATCAAATTCCATGTGCTTCAAGAATCTAGTTGAAACAGATATCTCTTTTTCTGAACTACCAAGACTAACCCCTAAACTATTAAGCTTAGAAGAAATAACAGGTGATGAAAATGATAGAAACGATTTAGATTTATGAGAAGATATTATACCATTGTAGTCGAGGTTTTGCGCCGCCTTACGGCGCATCGCCTTCTGCATGGTGTCCTTGTCCGTCACCGTCCCACCACCCGCATCCAAACCAAACCTCCCACTCCGCCTGACCGGAGTGACATGCCCACCATGGCGGTCACTCGACGGCATAGGTGTGGGTGGTGGCTGAGCAAACGACCCCGTATGACGCAGTGAATGGGTCACACAGGGCATCGTCGGAGTCATAGGCGTAGTAGGCGGGGAAGATGACGGAGCCGTCGTCGGTGAGGAAGAGGCAGCCGTCGGTGCGGTGGGTGAAGTCGTAGGCGAGGTAGGATGGGGCGCCAGGGCAGGCCATGGTGCTGAAGCCCCCGACCCCAATCCCACCCCTCCCAAAGTCAACGCCGAAGCCGCGGTGGTATGGGGCAAGGACGATGTAGCAGCCCCACACACCACCGCCATCTCTTCATCTCCACTCGCCTTATCCACTGAAACCACCTCCGCAGTAGCCGAGGCAGTGTGAGGGGGCACAGGCGATGTAGCAGCCCCCTCCACCTCCGCGGCACCACCTACAGAGGGAGGCGAGGGTGCTGTGGCGCCCCCCCTCCCAAATAGTGCTAAGATAGCCAGAGAGGGAGATGACGGAGCTGTAGCAGCCCCCTCTCCTCCGACTCCACCTGTAAAGCCACTTTAGGCTGGGGTGAGGAAGAAACACCCCCGACATCCCCTGTACGTCCACCTGTGAGACCGGGGAAACGGTGTCCAAAACCAACGGAGACGTTGCCAGTCGACCCACTAGCTGCGGTGATACTCTTCGGATCCTGTCAATTATCTCCCTACCTCTCGGGGTCCTCGGGCTAGCGTTATAAGGAGTAATGACCGGGCATAAAATACGAGAAACCGCTACCGACTTTCCTTTACTTGCCGAGGAAGAAGGCGCAGAAGTGTCCACCTCCACACTAGAAGCTTCAGTCATCGGTGCCCCAGATGGGCCAGCGGCGTCTTCATCCTTGTCATTACCCAGGTCCTCCTCATCCATATCATCACCCTTCCGCCTCCAGAAAAACTGAGTGAAAGACGGATCCGCTACAAACTCTGAAGGCTTGCGACGGAACACAAAGCTGAATAACTTCAGCTTAACAGCACAAGCCACAACGAGGAACGAACACATATCATCCACCTGTCCCTCCAGTGCCTTAGGATTGACCATAGCAACAAGAATACGCACAATCCCACGGCTCTGCATAGTGACAAGATCAACATCGAGCGGAACACCAAGAAGAGTCCCGACCGCCCATAAACCATGGAAGTGTCTCACTGTGTATGGTACCCCCTACACGTGTACCCACACAGGCTTGAGCTCAGATTTGTGTTGTATGTCGTGAGGCTTCCAAACTGTGACTGAAGTTGTTGCCTTATGAGCCGGCACACCCATCTGAAAACCATCAACACGTTGAAGATCCACCGCCGAAGGAAAACCAATGAGAAAAGCATCATCCCCATGTGCAACCGCCTCCCATTTCCACTGCACATTAAGCGGACAAATCCTCTTCATCAAATCTTGGATCGCCTTTGCTGGGACCTTGTCCCCTGAGATGGTCACCAGAGCTGTAGGATAACAAGTTGGCGCAGGATGTGCCTTATGCACACTATCAGACAAACAAAGCAAAGCATCATCAGTCCCTTCTCCTGCAACAAAAGCCGAGGGCCTAGGGAGGCGCAGTGACGGATATCTCAAAGTAGGGTGCTTGAAATTATCACAAACCAGACAATAATGTTGAACCATGCAATCTTTGGTGGCATGAGAGTCAACTGCACATTTCCAGCATTTCCCGGACTTCTTCCCTTTTCCTTGAACATCATCAGAAATCAAAACAGGGACCGAAGCAACGAGGACATCCAACCCCGTAGAAACCTCCAGGATAGAAGAACCAGCTGCCTCCACCATGCCCTCCTGGGACTCCCACTGGTAGGACAACCTGCGGCTACAAAAACTGGTCAGACTATTGAGGATGTTGAGGCTGTTGCCCAATCTGTCCTGGCTTTCCACCCTTCTTCTTCTTCCGCTTGTTCCTAGACCCAACCTGCCCCACAACTGCAGAGAGCGGAGGAACAAAAGGCTGCTCATACTTACCAAAAGGCGGCATGGGAAACTGTTGCTGCTGTTGCTGGAGGCCCGTTGGAGCAAACGGTTGTTGCTGAAAGAACGGAGGAGCAGCTTGAGGCATATGAGCTGGCGGTCCCAGTTGCCTTGAAGGTGGCTACAAAGGGCGTAACGGAAGCGCTGCCGTAGGTCGGTACTGGGGCATCTGTGGAGTGTCAAACGAATCCTGGCTGTGCACCTGCTGCTGCATGAAAAGCCCTTGGGCTGCACTCCCAGACATGGTGCCTTAACAGATAAAAATGATTTTTAGGGGTCCAATTGACAAAGAGTTTTCTTATCTACCGAAGTCCCGTGCAGCCCTCAGGATGTGGGTAGATCCACCACTTTGTGCACTGCTCTAATCAGCCTGTCTCTTTGAGAATGCGCGTGCCCAAACCTCGAGATGTGTGCTGCTGATGCCCATTCCCAAAGCACCAAGAATTTATGTTCTTTCAAAGCCCGTGATAAATTGTGCACACCAGTCCATCAAACCACCGCAATTTCTTCTTTCTAAATATTCTTCTTTCAATCGACCACCAACTCTGAATGTCACTGCCCTGCTAATAACCCCCAAGTGCAAGATTTCACCACAGTACAATACGATAAGTATTTAAGTGTCGAACCCACGAGAAGCTGAAGGTAACTATCTATTCTCTAAAGCCCTATAACCCACTTAGATGGCCTCCTATGCAAAGCTAGAATCTATAGTGTGTTTGTGTGTGTTAAGAGGTTTGTTTTTTTTAAACTATAAATGGTGAAAAATAAAATGTAAGAAGTAAAACTAATGCAAGATAAGTAAAGTGATATCAAGTGGAGTAAGATGAAGTAACTCAAGGAAGTAAGTGTTCTAGCAAATTGCTATTTCATTTGTGTGGTTGTCACAATTGTATAGCCTTTTTAGAGTTTCTTCTCGAGAGGAGCCATAGATAGGTGCAACCATTAATATGAGCAAATATACCCCTAATGATTGATCCCAAGGCCAGTTACGAGCAAACAAATAAATTATTAAGACATAAAGTCCAACCACCGCAGTAAGTTTTTGGGACATGATTTATGTCAAGCTCCAATGCCCCTCCTCCTATCATCATGCAACGGTGATGACCTCATGAATTCCCCAACATATGTGCGCACTCATATATCAGTACAATAGATCCTCATAAAAGATAACAAATACTTATATGCAACCATCAACAAATTATCTCACAATTGCCAACAACAAGTCACCATTGTGCACCCCTTTGGCCATGGGTAGATCCACCACTGTGTGCACTGCTCTAATAAGCTTGTACTCTTTGAGAATGTGTGTGCCCAAACCTGGGGATGTGTACTGCTGATGCTTATTCCCAAAGCACCAAGCATGTCTATTCTTCGAAAGCTAGTGAAAAATTGTGCACACCGGTCCATCAAACCACCGCAACTCCTTCTTTCTGAACCTTCTTCTTTTCGTCGACTACCAGCTCTGAATGTAATTGTCATACCGAGGAATTTCAAAATTAATCCCCAAAGCATGTTGATGGCTTCCAAGTGCAGGAGATCAATTGTAATACTTTTCAATAAGAAAGTTTGTCGATCCCACAAGAAACTGAAGGTATTGGTCAGCAAGTTTGACAAGTAAAACAATAAAAAGGTGCAGTAGTTTTGGTGTTTTGGGTTTGTAGTTTGCAGTAAAATAATACACATGCTTCTAGGGTGTGTGGTGGCACACGAGGTATGGGTTTATTGTCATGACATTGAGATAGGATGGACTGGTTGCCGACAGGGCGACAGGGGACACATACCTGGTCACTTGGTGGAAATCAGACTCTTGTCGCTTGGAGCACAAGCAAGACATGTGTACGGCCATCACCCTAGTTTTTGTGTCATTTGATCGCAACAGAATGACGTGGTGTTCAACTGGGTGGTGGCATCTCAGATAAAAATCAAGGAGAAGATCAAAGAAAAGCATGGTAGATGGCGCTTCGCCAAGCTCTTCCATGGTATGATATTTGGTTTCCCGGAACCGTTGTCTCTCGTGTGGTAGTAGACATTGATGTATTTGAGGAGATGCCACCTTTGGTTGCCAGCATGAACTGTCCTCTTTGACGCTGCTCATATTTTGGCATCTCTTCTTTATGATTGATACATCTTCTACGGTGTTCTTTTTAGCAACTGGTGGCCCCTTTTCATCGTGAAGAGAGAAATTAACCAATTTATGAATAAAATTGGCTAGTTTCAGGTTGTATTCTATGATAAATAAAGAATATTACTCATTATGTGCGCGCGTTCTCTCAGGGAGAGATGAAGAGCGCGTTTGGTAGCCTAGGCCTAATTCGTGCACCACTGGCGCAGTGAGAAGGGAATGTTTGCGCGTTGCAAATGGGCCATGGGCCATAAAACACGTGTCGTTTGGTTGCTTGTGTGGATTTTTCTGCACCAGAGAAGGAAGCCAGCCCCCATTGTTTGGGTGCCTGCACAAACAACTTTCTTCCCTACTGGTGCAGCCCTCACCCTGTTTTGTTGCAGATATGAGCATGTTGTTGTAACCCTTTCCCTTAGAGTGTTGAGGTTGCCCAGTACTGCTAACTAAATAACAACACATTCAGGTAGATTCAGTTCATCAAGAGTTGCTGGTAATACACAACAAGTACTTACCCTACTGGGCGATGCACCACAGCAAAGCAACTATACTTCGTGGTGCATCACAGGTTCATCACACGAGGGGTTAGTATATACCACCTCGAACAAGTTCATCATTACAAACCGGAGATCAGGTTCAAGCGTCCTAACTAATGGAGGGATATGAGAGCACCTTCCAAAATTAGCAGATCATGACGAAGGAAGCATAAACACTAAGCAGGAAACTACTTGCGTAGCCAGGTCCTAAGCCAGCTCCTCCTCTCCGATGGCTTCAGGTTACGATACTCGGCATAATCTTCTTCGTTTCCTACAATGTAGTCGATTGCCCTGACCAGCAAGTTAGGTTGGAACAGTTGCGCCCTGCAGACAAACTGGGGCGTGAAGATCGTCTTCATCTGAGCATAGTTCGTGATCAGGGTCTCGACGTACTGACGATTCCTCGGGTAGCGTTGCAATCCACAAGGAACAAGTGTTAGTGCAGATGACAACGACATACTTTCAGATCTACGAAGGAACTCAATGAGGCTTACTACATGAATGTACTAATCCACCGTCTCTTCATCAACAACATAGAAGCAGCAACCATCATCGCTCTAGTCCAGAGTGCGATTGGATTTCGTGTATGACGCTTCACTTGGTCCTCCAGTTTCTGACGTAGTTGTAGATCTGAAGAGTGGTCACATGTATGCCAGCAAATGCAAGAACATCAGTAGCTACCTTCTTCATCTGATACTCTTTAAATCCCAGGTTAAAACATACGCCTCTATGAACGAGTTGAACCAACCAGTTGAGCATAAACTCTGAAAGCTCAGGTCTCCAAACCATGTCAGGTTTGCTTGAAATCGAACAATGGTGAGCATTGACAGTAGGAGCAGAAAGATTGGGGAAGCCCAATGGTATGATTGCCTACATGAAAAACACTAGCACATCAATAAACTACTACTACCACATCCACATCCTTATTCACTAGCACAATAAACTACCACTACCACATCCACATCCTTAAGCACTACCACATCAGTGAATTACGAGAAAAGAAAGAGCGGCCTTACAGTCAGAGGAGCCACACATAACACAGAGGTCGGGGAAGCAGGATACCCTGGCGAAAATGCAGGCATCACAATCGTCCCCGTGGAAGAGTCAGATGCAACGATGACAACCGCCCCCGTGGAAGAGTCAGATGTAACCTGGACAACCTCGACAACCTGGACCGACGATGAAGGAATGGCCTACAATGGATTCGTTCAGACCCCCCTGTGTACCCAAAAGATCTAGATCTAAGGCTAGGGTTTGCAGAAACCTACAACAACTGAAGTGATCTACGCAGAGGAAGAAGACGACCATCCGCGGCCAGTAGCCGCCGCCGTCAGCCTCGCCGACCGTGCGGGTGACGAAGAGCCGACCATGTCGCTAGATTGGGAAGGGTAAAGGAGCTTGAAATGGGGGATTTTGATTTGGCGGTGAGAGAGCCGCCCCTATATACAGTGGCGAAATTTGGAGCGCGGTAACCAAATTCATCCCGACGAGATTTCGCCGTTCCGCGCCAGCTCGCGCCATCCCCCGCGGTGGCTCTGCGGGAGCGCTGCGATATCAACTTTTGCGGGAGAACGAGGGTGGCCCGAGAGTGCTTTAAAAATTGTGGCATGACAACGTGGATGAGCCTAGGCAACCAAACGAGCCAAAATTACGCCCCTCATGTGAGCCGAGGAAAACCCAGGCTACCAAACGCGGCCGAAAAGATCGTCGACCTGTGCTGGAGTCCAACCTGCATGCATTTGTTGGTCGCGGATCCAGGGCCAAATTGAACTAGAGAAGTTTGTCCCTACCAGAGGACCAGGCATACCGTTCATCGATATGTGTCGAGTCCAGTAATCCGGTAGAGACCGGTGCGAACACACAAGACGTACCGGAGCAGCCCCTCCAAGAGGACCAGGCTACCACACAAGGCAACTACCTCCTCACTGCTGCGATCGAGCTGCCAACCTGCGCACCGTTAGCTGTTCGTTCGTATACGCCCAACTTTAAAATCCCAGGCGCACTGTCCAGTCCCGGATCCACTGAATCGGGCAGGAACGACGAGGCTGGGCAGCCTGCTAGCTGGGCGGCGCAGCGAGAGCTTCATCGACTCGCGCGCGTGCGTAGTACGACGTAGATCGATGGACCTCAAATATATGACGCATGTGTTTCGTGTGTGCCATGCCACGGATCCTGGTTTCCTTTTTCCAACGTTTTCCATCCTAGGTGGGGAAGCACATGCCATCGAATCCACTGGCTCGCATTTCCCGTTTTCGAATCCTGAGTCTATCCAACTTTCCTATTGTCTATCCAAAATTATTTTATGCAGTGAACCAGAACATCATAATTACTTCAAAGATAAAATTTTGAAGTTATTAAAATATAAACATACCAAACCAAGGTTTTTGAGTCGCGAGTGAGTCGCCGAGGCTGCGACTCAGTGTATAGTCAACCAAAGTCGTTGTATAGTCGCCATAAGCCGCTGTATAGTCGGGAATGGCCGTGATTTTTGGAAAACGACTCGGCGACTATACAACGACTATACAGCGACTCAAAAACCATGTACCAAACACATGATAGCTAGATTTAAAGTGGTTAAGTAAAAATGATTTTATATCGATACCTTCATCAATGCTTTTTATATCTATCTGACTTGACACTGGATTATTACAGTATGGCTTCTAACTCAAGGAGTTTTTGTATATTTTATTATTTTAGTTATCCCAAAATTAATAGGCAAAAAATAGTACCACCTTTTTTTTTCGAAATGGGGGAAATATCGCCCCAGCTTCTGCATTCAAGGGATGCACACGGCTTTTTATTAGATTATTCACAACACCTTACAAGAGCAATACAAAAGATCAAACTCGAACCCACCTCACTAGACCTACAGAGGGATGAAGGGGGTGACAATTCACCAACCCACATCAACCAAAAACCAAATGCCTTCCCAGACCGCCCAATAGCAGATGAGAAGCACATCCAGTCAAGCACACTCCCAGCATACTGTTATCACCAGATTTTGGCCAAATCAGGAGATAGGCCGTAAGTGAAGATGGGCTTTGAAGATTACACGTGGAGCATCTTTGAAGCGGCCTTGCGCTAGGAGTTTGGGCTGAATTGCCCATGTATCTGTAATATAGTAGATCGCATCGTGTTTTAGAATTAACAGATAGAGTTTAACACGTGCACGGTTAGGTGCACGTCCAGATTAGAAAGTCCCTTGGACTATAAATATGTATCTAGGGTTATCGAGAAAAGAGGACAATCATCGTTCACAACAAACACAAATCAGGCGCATCGCCACCCCTTCCTTCGAGGGTTTCTTCCGGGTAAGCACCATGCTACCTAGATCGCATCTCGCGATCTAGGCAGTATACGTTTATTCGTCTACCTTGTACTGCTCGTGCTGAAGCGTTGTTGATGGCGAGCAGTACTACTTATCATTAGGTGTTTAGGGGCTTGCATTGATGCTTTCTCGTGCATATCTGCGTGGCAATGCCGTCCCTCGACACCTAGCTGCCCTTACACCTATCCAGGTGTAAGGGCAGCATCTTGCTTGTTCGTTACTTAGTAGATCCGATCCGTTATAGTCGCTCCTTGCTCCGCAAGGATTAGTTTAATATCTGCATAGTTAGGCCTTATGCTGGGGTCGGACGATCCGGTAGTGCGTTAGGTGTTGTTTACCGTCCCTGCAAGGGATGTTCCGGGAATCAACGTTATGTTGGTTTTTAGGCCTCTTGTAGGGGTAGTTTGCATCATCTTCCGTAGCTGCTAGGCCCGATCACACGTAGGACGTTCCGGTTATGCGGTGAAAACCCTAAACTGTCGTAGATCGGTTTAGCTTTGTTTTGATCAAGCAGGATCCCCATGCCATTGTAAATCCAACGTGAATCATGGGGCGATCGGCTCCTTGAGCCGATCCACAGGGCAACCTGAGAGCCGATAGGGCTCGTATTTAATGTTTACGTGTCTACAATGCAGGAACAATCGAAGCACTCTAACACCTTCCTGATCGGGTCTAGGTTAGGTGGCACGCCCTAGCAACCGCCAGGACGTGGCTGGAAGATTTGCGGGACGACGCGAGGTGCCAGGGTCCACTAAGCGGCCTTGGGAGCCTCCCGGCTCTTCGTGTTGCTTAACCATTGCCCGTCGGTGGGTTTTGGAGGGTAACACATTCTCGGCACGCCCGGTGGAACATCTTCTCGCAACATCCACGTCAACACCGACATCCGAGATGGCAGAGGAACAGATCACATACGAGGATCTCCCTGCGAAGCACAAGAAGAAGTACGATGACTCGAAGGCCATCGTTGAAGCCGAACTCATCGGCTCCTTTGAGAAGACCCGGTCGCACGGCATCAGGTTCAAAGGATTCACGCCACAAGGTGTCCTCGAAGGGTTGGATCTGTCTCTCCCTTCAGATGAACGTACCAGAGCCCTGCGACAGGAAATCAACTACGTGGTGGCTCACTCGCTGCATCGGCATTCTGAGAGGCTGGTAAATTCTTTGGAGCGCGTTGTGCTCCATGTGGTGCGAGAGATCATGGAGCGTCGGTACTCCCCTACAGGACCTGTTCTAGGGACTCACCAGGGAGAAGTGCAACTCCACACCAGGCCACCATTGCCGTACGCGATGGCAGCTCCACAGCAACAAGGTTCACCGGCATACGTTGTATACAAGGTTGGAGGTGATCCGGGCAACTATCAGTTCCTATATGAACCGCCCAAGGAGATCCCGCACGGATACGTGTGCACGTATGTGCCGGACTGCAACAACTGGACGCAGGCGGTCCAGGCTCCAACAGGAGGGATTGCCGGAGCAGGAGCGATTGTTCCGGCAGGAGGAACGACTGCAGCAGCGGGGAGTTTGGGAGCAGATGCTGAGAAACAGGCGTGGCTAGCCAAGTATGCCACTACACCAGTCCATGAAAGCTCAGCTGCTACTACCTCCACCGCGGATCAGATCAGCGCAGTCCTAAGAGATCAGTTCGGCATCCTGCCGAAGAAGATAATCGGCTATTCCAAGCCGTACCCCAATGAGTTTGACCTGATCCCACTGCCACCTAAGTACCGACTCCCGGACTTCACCAAATTCAGTGGGTCAGAAGGATCTAGCTCAATCGAGCACGTGAGCCGATACTTGGCCCGATTGGGCATGGTTTCAGACATCGGATCCGCTACGGGTGAGGTTCTTCTCGCAATCCCTCACCGGTCCAGCTTTTGGATGGTACACCTCGTTGCAGCCAAATTCAGTACGATCATGGAAGCAGCTGGAGGAACAGTTTCACACACAATACCATTCAGAAGCTATTGAAGCTGGTATTGCCGAACTAGCACAGGTTTGGCAGAGGCGAGGAGAGACAGTGTCTGAGTACATTCAGCGTTTCAGAACCGTCAAGAACCGATGCTATTCGGTTCATTTAACTGAGAAAGAAGCAGTCGAGCTGGCCGTGGCAGGCCTTGCAGCGTCATTCAAGGATCTGACGTTCCAAGTGGAGTACAACTCGCTGGCGCACATGGTCCAAAGACTGACCTTATATGAACAGCGCCATCCAGAACTGTACCAGGACAAGTTCAAGCGCGCGATAACCCTGGTCAATGCTGATGAGGATGAAGATTCTGTGGAAGATCAGGAAGTCGCGAGAGTCGAATGGACTCGGACGCCAGTACCTGTGTCCTGCAAATGGGTGAACCCACCAGGGCCTCTAAGAGGGTTGGACTTTGATGTGAGCAAAACTGAACAGATCTTCGATCTGCTACTGAAGGAGAAACAGTTGAAGCTACCTGAAGGCCACAAGATCCCTACGGCACAAGAGATGAACAAAAGGCCATACTGCAAATGGCATCATACGTTCACGCACGCCACCAACGACTGCAAAGTATTGCGCGCACAAATTCAGATGGCGATAGAATCAGGCCGATTAACTTTCGGACAGTTTGCCATGAAGGTAGACATGCGTCCGTTTCCGGACGTCAACATGGTGGACCTAAGCCACTCCATAAGGGAGCCGGGGTTCTCTTTTGATGTCAATATGGCAGGGTTTGTGATCCGCCATGGCAAAGATAAAGCGAGAGAGCAGCCACTCTCGTGGCAAAGATAAAGAGGAGGCCGTTCCACGCGACCGGCCCCAAGATGATGATAGACGGTACCTAACCGAGGAGGAGGTGAGAAGCATACGGTATCAGCGCCCACTCTCCGTGCATCTCCTCAACAAATATGAGCAGCAGTACGACCGACGTCGGCGCAACGATGAAGACGACGAAAGATATCGTCGGTCTGATGCAGACAGGAGGTATCGTCAGCATAACAGAGTCAACGACGGGTACAAACGTCACGCTAGAGGAAGGTCAAGGGAGCAAGATAACACGGATAAGCACTGGAACTGTCCTTTCTTCAAACATTGCTGGGACTCCGGGATGAGCCGATTGCCAACAATCGAGAATTGCCCAGAATGCAAACAGCAAAGGAGGAGGACAAATGAAGTTTCAGTGTTCGAGCGTCTAGGACCTCTCCCACCTCATAATAAACAAGCTGAGTCATCTCAAGAAGAAGACTTTGAGGAGTCAGATGGAGAAGAAGATAGGTATCACCGACCAAGGTGGTGCCCCGATGGACTCAGCCATTCTCGGAAGCGTAGAGTGCAGCGGCTGCGAAACCTGGAAGAAGCCGAGGCACAGTACCTGTACACGTTGAGAAGAGCACGGCCCGATCTGGCCGTGAAAATCCAGCAAACGTTGGAGACGAAGGCGCGCCCGCCAAAGAAAGTATGGCGCCCAAAACAGGCGAAAGCCGATGCACAGGCATCGGCTGATGCCGATGCAGAGACATCGGCTGACACAAACATGGTGTTTATACTCCCGTCAGAGTTTCGCGCTCCAAGTGACGAGGAGGTTTCAGTGGCTCAATTCGACTGCGGTCCACGACCAGTTATCTTTGAGAAGCCACGAGATAGAAGCTACAGGCATTTGAAAGCCCTATACTTGAGGGGTTAGATCAATGGGCAGCCTGTCAGCAAGATGTTGGTTGACACCGGAGCGGCAGTCAACATAATGCCGTATTCCATGCTACGACGTTTGGGGCACTCCAGTGATGATCTGATCAAGACCAACGTCACGTTAAGCGACTTCAACGGCCTAGCGTCAGAAGCGAAAGGTGTTCTGAATGTAGAGCTTACTGTAGGCCGGAAAACCATACCTACCGCGTTCTTCATCGTCGACAGCAAAAGCAATTACGACGTTGATGGCGTGTAACTCACACGTTCGTTGGGAACCCCAAGAGGAAGGTATGATGCGCACAGTAGCAAGTTTTCCCTCAGAAAGAAACCAAGGTTTAATCGAACCAGTAGGAGCCAAGAAGCACGTTGAAGGTTGATGGTCGCGAAATGTGATGCGGCGCAACACAGGGATTCCGGCGCCAACGTGGAACCTGCACAACACAACCCAAGTACTTTGTCCCAACGAAACAGTGAGGTTGTCAATCTCACCGGCTTGCTGTAACAAAGGATTAAGCGTATCGAGTGGAAGATGTTTGCAAAGAAAATAGTAAAACACAATTGCAGTAGAATTTATGCTATGTAAAGAATAGGACCGGGGTCCACAGTTCACTAGAGGTGTCTCTCCCATAAGATAAAAGCATGTTGGGTGAACAAATTACGGTCGGGCAATTGACAAATAGAGAAAGGCATAACAATGCATATACATGATATGATAAATATAGTGAGATTTAATTGGGCATTACGACAAAGTACATAGACCGCCATCCAACTGCATCTATGCCTAAAAAGTCCACCTTCGGAGTTATCGTCCGAACCCCATTCGGTATTAAGTTGCTAAGCAACAGTACAATTGCATTAAGTATGGTGCGTAATGTAATCGACAACTACATCCTTAGACATAGAATCAATGTTTTATCCCTAGTGGCAACAGCACATCCACAACCTTAGAACTTTCTGTCACTGTCCCAGATTAAATGGAGGCATGAACCCACTATCGAGCATAAATACTCCCTCTTGGAGTTAAGAGTAAAAACTTGGCCAGAGCCTCTACTAATAACGGAGAGCATGCAAGATCATAAACAACACATAAACAATAGATTGATAATCACCATAATCATAGTACTCTCTATCCATCGGATCCCGACAAACACAACATATAGTATTACGGATAGATGATCTTGATCATGTTAGGCAGCTCACAAGATCCAACAATGAAGCACAACAAGGAGAAGACGACCATCTAGCTACTGCTATGGACCCATGGTCCAGGGGTGAACTACTCACTCATCACTCCGGAGGCGATCATGGCGATGAAGAGTCCTCCGGAGATGAATCCCCTCTCCGACAGGGTGCCGGAGGCGATCTCCCGAATCCCCCGAGATGGGATTCGCGGCGGCGGCGTCTCTGGAAGGTTTTCCGTATCGTGGCTCTCGGTACTGGGGGTTTCGCGACGGAAGCTTTAAGTAGGCGGAAGGGTAGGTCAGGGGGCCACACGAGGGGTCCAGGGGATAGGCCGGTGACATAGGCATCCCAAATGGGCCTGCCAAAGATAGTACCCGGAGTTTACTGAAGGCCCACTACCCGAAGAATAAGAAGATTTGAGAGTCCAAGATATATTAAGGAAAGCTAGAGTTGTAATAGGAAGAGTTATTTGTAATCTGGCGGGATGAGTTAGAAACCGTCCCGGACTCTGTAACTTGTACATAACGAAACCCTCGGCTCCACCTCCTATATAAGGGGAGTCGAGGGACAAAGAAAGGATCGAATCTACTGTCAACATAACCCTAGTTTTCATAATCGTCGAGTACTTTCCGCCTAAACCTTCGAGATCTACTTGCCCTCTACTTCTAGCAAAACCCTAGTCTACAATCCGTAGGCATTGACAAGTTAATCCTTTGTCGGCCGGCGCGGCCGGGGCCCGGGCCGCGCCGCCCTATCTCCCGGCCGCCTCGTGGCCCCACTTCGTTGACTCTTCGGTCTTCCGGAAGCTTCGTGCAAAAATAGGACCCCGGGCGAAAGTTTCGTCCAATTCCGAGAATATTTCCTTACTAGGATTTCGAAACCAAAAACAGCGAGAAAACAAGAATCGGCTCTTCGGCATCTTGTTAATAGGTTAGTTCCGGAAAATGCATAAATATGACATATAATGTGCATAAAACATGTAGGTATCATCAATAAAGTAGCATGGAACATAAGAAATTATCGATACGTTGGAGACGTATCAGCATCCCCAAGCTTAGTTCTCGCTCGTCCCGAGCAGGTAAAACGATAACAAAGATAATTTCTGAAGTGACATGCCATCATAATCTTGATCATACTATTTGTAAACATATGTAATGAATGCAGCGATCAAAACAAAAGTAATGACATGAGTAAACAAGTGAATCATATAGCAAAGACTTTTCATGAATAGTATTTCAAGACAAGCATCAATAAGTCTTGCATAAGAGTTAACTCATAAAGCAATAAATCAAAGTAAAGGTGTTGAAGCAACACATAGGAAGATTAAGTTTCAGCAGTTGCTTTCAACTCATAACATGTATATCTCATGGATATTGTCAACATAAAGTAATATAACAGGTGCAATATGCAAGTATGTAGGAATCAATGCACAGTTCACACAAGTGTTTGCTTCTTAAGGTGGAGGGAGATAGGTAAACTGACTCAACAATAAAAGTAAAAGAATGGTCCTTCAAAGAGCAAAGCATCGATTGCTGTATTTGTGCTAGAGCTTTTATTTTGAAAACATGAAACAATTTTGTCAACGGTAGTAGTAAAGCATATGAGTTATGTAAATTATATCTTACAAGTTGCAAGCCTCATGCATAGTATACTAATAGTGCCCGCACCTTGTCCTACTTAGCTTGGACTACCGGATCTTTGCATGCCATGTTTCAACCAAGTGTCACAAAGGGGTACCTCCATGCCGCTCTGTACAAAGGTCTAAGGAGAATGCTCGCATTTTGGATTTCTCGCTTTTGATTATTCTCAACTTAGACATCCATACCGGGACAACATGGACAACAGATAATGGACTCCTCTTAAATGCATAAGCATGTAGCAACAATTAGTATTCTCATATGAGATTGAGGATATATGTCCAAAACTAAAACTTCAACCATGATTCATGGCTTTAGTTAGCGGCCCAATGTTCTTCTCTAACAATTTTGCATGCTCCAACCACTAAAATGGTAGATCCTTCAGACAAGACGGACATGCATAGCAACTCACATGATATTCAACAATAGTTGATGGCGTTCCCCAGAAGCATGGTTATCGCACAACAAGCAACTTAATAAAAGATAAAGTGCATAAGTACATATTCAATACTACGATAGTTTTTAAGGCTATTTTGTCCCATGAGCTATATATTGCAAAGGTGAATGATGGAATTTTAAAGGTAGCACTCAAGCAATTTACTTTGGAATGGCGGAGAAATACCATGTAGTAGGTAGGTATGGTGGACACAAATGGCATAGTAGTTGGCTCAAGGATTTTGGATGCATGAGAAGTATTCCCTCTCGATACAAGGTTTAGGCTAGCAAGGTTATTTGAAGCAAACTCAAGGATGAACAAGTGCAGCAAAACTCACATAAAAGACAAATTGTAAACATTATAAGACTCTACACCGTCTTCCTTGTTGTTCAAAACTCAATACTAGATATTATCTAGACCTTAGAGAGACCAAATATGCAAATCAAATTTTAGCAAGCTCTATGTATTTCTTCATTAATGGGTGCAAAACATATGATGCAAGAGCTTAAACATGAGCACAACAATTGCCAAGTATCACATTATCCAAGACATTTTAGAATTACTACATGTAGCATTTTCCAATTCCAACCATATAACAATTTAACGAAGAAGAAACTTCGCCTTGAACATTATGAGTAAAGCCTAAGGACACATGTGTCCATATGCAACAGCGGAGCGTGTCTCTCTCCCACAAAGTGAATGCTAGGATCCATCTTATTCAAACAAAACAAAAACAAACCGACGCTCCAAGTAAAGAACACAAGATGTGATTGAATAAAAATATAGTTTCAGGGGAGGAACTCGATGATGTTGTCGATGAAGAAGGGGATGCCTTGGGCATCCCCAAGCTTAGACGCTTGAGTCTTCTTAGAATATGCAGGGGTGAACCACGGGGGCATCCCCAAGCTTAGAGCTTTCACTCCTCTTGATCATAGTATATCATTCTCCTCTCTTGACCCTTCAAAACTTCCTTCACACCAAACTTCAAGCAAACTCATTAGAGGGTTAGTGCACAATTAATAATTCATACATTCAGAGGTGACACATTCATTATTTTCACTTCTGGACATTGCATAATGCTACTGGACATTAATGGATCAAAGAAATAAATCCAACATAGCAAAAGAGGCAATGCGAAATAAAAGGCCGAATCTGTCAAAAACAGAATAGTCCGTAAATACGAATTTAAAGCTGGCACCAGACTTGCTCAAATGGAAAAACTCAAAACTAATGAAAGTTGCGTACATATCTGAGGATCACGCTCGTAAATTGGCAGATTTTTTAGAATTTTCTACAGAGAACTGTGCCCAGATTCGTGACAGACAGCAATGCTGTTTCTGCGCAGCGATCCCAAATATAACATCAACTTTGACATAGAAACTTTACTTGACACAAAAACATGATAAGGAGAGGTTGCTACAGTAGTAAACAACTTCCAAGACTCAACAAAACAAAAAATTGCTGTAGTAAAAACATGGGTTGTCTCCCATAAGCGCTTTTCTTTAACGCCTTTAAGCTAGGCGCAGAAAGTGCAAATCAAGTAACATCAAGAGATGAAGCATCAACATTATTTTTCATGCAAACACAACTTGTTGCAGAGGGTGCTTTAGGTGCTCCATTATCTAAATTCTCTATGGTGGTGCTAGGGGTTTTAGAAGTTTTAGGCCTATAATAATTCTTTTGTTTAGGCACTTTAGCTGCGTACATGAATTTTTGCTCTTTACCCACATAAGCTTTCTCATTATACTTGAGAGAAGAAAAGGTTGAACCCAAGGTTCCCATAGCTTTTTCAAGTTCATCAGTCCTATTGATTTGATTATCGTGGACTACACAAGTTCCTAGGACACTAATTCTTTCATCAATTCCTCCTAGGGATTTATCAAGTTCATCAGTTTTGTCAAATAACATTCCCAATTTAGTTTCAACACTTGGAAAATTTTTCTCTATGGTTTCCAATTTTTTCATAACATCTTCAAGAGAGATTTCAATTTTAACTTCATTAACAGGTGGTATTCCAACTAGACTCTCAATGATGCAACTAGCTTCTAAAGCGGGAGTACCTAGGAAATTACCTCCCGAAAGAGTATCAAGAACATACCTATTCCAACTAGATAAACCAACATAAAAGTTCCTAAGAAGGATAGTGGTGGAGTGTTTCTTAATGCACATATGATGAGCATTACTAATTCTATACCAAGCATCTTTAAAACTTTCTCCACCTTGTTGCTTAAAAGAACGAACTTCAACTTCAGGATTACTCATTTTAGTAGCAGTAAAATAAAACAAACTAGATAAAGTAAATGCAAGTAACTAATTTTTTTGTGTTTTTGATATAGAGAGCAAGGCAGTAAATAAAGTAAAACTAGCAACTAATTTTTTTTGTATTTTGATTTAGTGCAGCAAACAAAGTAGTAAATAAAATAAAGCAAGACAAAAACAAAGTAAAGAGATTGAGAAGTGGAGACTCCCCTTGCAGCGTGTCTTGATCTCCCCGGCAACGGCGCCAGAAAAAGAGCTTGATGGCGTGTAACTCACACGTTCGTTGGGAACCCCAAGAGGAAGGTATGATGCGCACGGTAGCAAGTTTTCCCTCAGAAAGAAACCAAGGTTTAATCGAACCAGTAGGAGCCAAGAAGCACGTTGAAGGTTGATGGTCGCGAAATGTGATGCGGCGCAACACCAGGGATTCCGGCGCCAACGTGGAACCTGCACAACACAACCCAAGTACTTTGTCCCAACGAAACCGTGAGGTTGTCAATCTCACCGGCTTGCTGTAACAAAGGATTAAGCGTATCGAGTGGAAAATGTTTGCAAAGAAAATAGTAAAACACAATTGCAGTAGAATTTATGCTATGTAAAGAATAGGACCGGGGTCCACGAGTTCACTAGAGGTGTCTCTCCCATAAGATAAAAGCATGTTGGGTGAACAAATTACGGTCGGGCAATTGACAAATAGAGAAAGGCATAACAATGCATATACATGATATGATAAATATAGTGAGATTTAATTGGGCATTACGACAAAGTACATAGACCGCCATCCAACTGCATCTATGCCTAAAAAGTCCACCTTCAGGTTATCGTCCGAACCCCATTCAGTATTAAGTTGCTAAGCAACAGCACAATTGCATTAAGTATGGTGCGTAATGTAATCGACAACTACATCCTTAGACATAGAATCAATGTTTTATCCCTAGTGGCAACAAGCACATCCACAACCTTAGAACTTTCTCATCACTCTGTCCCGAGTTAAATGGAGGCATGAACCCACTATCGAGCATAAATACTCCCTCTTGGAGTTAAGAGTAAAAACTTGGCCGAGCCTCTACTAATAACGGAGAGCATGCAAGATCATAAACAACACATAAACAATAGATTGATAATCACCATAATCATAGTACTCTCTATCCATCGGATCCCGACAAACACAACATATAGTATTACGGATAGATGATCTTGATCATGTTAGGCAGCTCACAAGATCCAACAATGAAGCACAACAAGGAGAAGACGACCATCTAGCTACTGCTATGGACCCATGGTCCAGGGGTGAACTACTCACTCATCACTCCGGAGGCGATCATGGCGATGAAGAGTCCTCCGGGAGATGAATCCCCTCTCCGGCGAGGTGCCGGAGGCGATCTCCGAATCCCCCGAGATGGGATTCGCGGCGGCGGCGTCTCCGGAAGGTTTTCCGTATCGTGGCTCTCGGTGCGGGGGTTTCGCGACGGAAGCTTTAAGTAGGCGGAAGGGTAGGTCGGGGGGCCACACGAGGGGTCCGAGGGATAGGCCGGCGCGGCCGGGGCCCGGGCCGCGCCGCCCTATCTCCCGGCCGCCTCGTGGCCCCACTTCGTTGACTCTTCGGTCTTCCGGAAGCTTCGTGCAAAAATAGGACCCCGGGCGAAAGTTTCGTCCAATTCCGAGAATATTTCCTTACTAGGATTTCTGAAACCAAAAACAGCAGAAAACAAGAATCGGCTCTTCGGCATCTTGTTAATAGGTTAGTTCCAGAAAATGCATAAATATGACATATAATGTGCATAAAACATGTAGGTATCATCAATAAAGTAGCATGGAACATAAGAAATTATCGATACGTTGGAGACGTATCAGCCGTCCTATTAGGAAGGGATTGGATTCATGCTAACTGTTGCATTCCATCTACAATGCACCAATGCATCATACAATGGGATGGAGATGAAGTGGAAGTCGTTCAGGCAGATGACTCAATCGAGATATCGTTAGCTGCCATGAGTGTGTGGGAAGCAGATAACCAAGAGCCGCTCTCTGGAATCAGTTTAGAGGGTTGTGAGCGCATCGAAGCTTCGAAGAATGGGGTAAGGCTGGTTTTATCCACCGGCCTGACAGAGTAGCAACGTCCAAGTCCATTGGACGTACGTGGCAAGGCCGATCCCCTGCGATCGGCCCTCAAAAAATGAAGAAAAGCAAAGGATCTTGTCTCCAGCATGCCACGTAGCTACAGCGGAAATCCAAGAAGTTGCAAACCATCGTCAAGCATTGCAACGTAAAAGGAGGCCGATTCTGGCAATCGGCCAAAATGATCCTCAACATACCTTTGTCTATGTTCAGCATTGATCCAACAGATGCCTGAAGAGCCGATACCATCAATTACTTGACAGAATCGGCTCGGGGGGCACATAGATGGATGAAACATAAGGATACGAAGCTGAGAATGGATATCAAATGCCCAGCAAAGCAGCTCAAATATGGGGGCCGATACGTAAACAAATCGGCCATATAAAAAATGGAAAATCCAAAAAATTTGGGCACAGCCGATGCGTAGACATCGACTTAAGGATTAAAAGCCGATGCACGGCCATCGACTCAAGGGATGCGACTGTTACAAACAGGAGCCTAATGGAGCAGTCATCGAGTTACGTAGCGAGGCTCTACTGAAGGAGTCCCTCAGTGGAATGGTTGGTGGCTCCATTAGCAAATCCTCAAGACCAGATCAGGATAAGATCATGAGGACAGCCGATGACCATTCAATTGGCTGTGACATTTCCTCCTGGGGCTTGACTAAGGTGACAACTTCATCAAACATCGTCACCAGAAGCTACATTAGTCCGCCCGAGGTGATGAGCCAATCTGAGCAGCAAGACGCAAGAATGGAGCTAGGAAGAGTTCAAGGGCCACTGCGTTTGAGGCTTCTTAGTTCAAGGGAGCTGCTGATCCTTCCAGAGCCGTCCTAGTATAAAGAGCTGGAGTGGCTCGGGGGGCAGCTCACCTCGAAGGTTCTCTGCTATTGAAAGCCGATTTGGTCAGGATCGGCTGGCGCTGCACTACAGTTGGGAAGCCGATGATGGCCCATTTGGTTGGTCCACTTCTGTTCTCGCCTTGGTTGAGGCTCGGGGGGCAGCTGACCCTGAAGATTCTTCGCTCTGAAGAGCCGATGGTATTGAAATCGGCTGTCTCTGCATCGTAACCATGTGGAAAGGGGGGGAGCTCTTGCAGAGGAAAACCACCAGGGTTGATGGGAGGAGTTTGAAGAAGGAGCCATCATCAGTGGTTAGGCTCTAGATCAGTTTGTGCTGCAAGGAAATGGAGCATCACAAGGACAGTTATGGGCGAATGGTGCCTGTTTTTGCAAGGTGTTTGTCGTTGCCTAATCGACGGTACCCCGGAGGAGGGATCCTCACGAGGGGGAGAAGAAGTAGGGGCCATAGGGCGGAGTGCACACGGGACGGTGGTACGCGAGTTACCCAGCTTCGGAACACCTGCACGATGACAGGGCCTACCGCTGCTTGTCTGGAATTATCTGGGCGCTTGCGCGTTGTTACAATGGTTGTGGTTGTGCCTCTAGGGCTCCCAGGATCCGGCTTATAAAGGCGCACGGATCTAGGGTTTACACGGAGAGTCCTAGCCGGAATACAAGTTGCCTAACTACGGTACAATATCTTGCCGTGTACGTCAAGGATCCGCCTTCCTTATGGTCGTGCTGGATCCGGATACTTTATGGGCCTCCACGGATCCGGCCTCCTTCGTAGGTCGGTTGGGATCCGGCTCCAGGTTCCTGGGCTAAACTTCATCCTTCACGATCAACAGCAACTGGGCCGCCCGATGGGCCCCATGCCACCATCACCGTCTGTGGGCCACCCGGGCTTGCCGGATCTAGGCCATGTCGTTGATATACCCATAAAGTATACCCACAACAGTAGCCCCCGAAGTTCTCCGAGATTCATCATTCCCCCGTCTTCATACAACTCGGCACCGAAGAGAATCTTGAAGAGCTTCCAAACTTTCTTGTTTCCGATATCATTTACTCGGAAATCCACATGTCCTTCAGTAACGATAATGTAACGGAGTTTGCACCTTTCCCGCGCCTTCCGATTTTCCCGCGCTAAATTTTTGGAGATGCGAATCTTTAGCCGGAAATTTCGGGAGCGCACGGTTAAGTTACCTCCACGTCATTTTACCGCTTTTAACCTAAGACACGTGTCACACATCCAACGGTGAGACTGTTCAGTTTCCGCCGTAGGATCCGAAATGCGAATCTCCGTGCGAGGTCTATAAATACCCCCACGCGCGGTAACTCCTCATTCGTTTCACCCTATCACCACTTCATCTTCTTCCTCCCGCCGCGCCGCCCGTCAGATCTCAACTCCGACGAGCTCCGCCGCAGAGAACTTCACGCCAGGTCGCTCCAAGCCTCCCCTCGTTCCAAGATCACCGCGGTTGATCGGGAAATCTCCCCCGCCGCCGATTCGTGGTCACGCGGGTCGTCTCACAGCAAGTTCGGCGACCTTCATCCTCGCCGGAACATCGCCGGTTCGCCGCGCCATTGACGGTACGTGCACCGGACTTGTAGAAGAAGGAGTAGAATAGAGTAGATTCCGGTTACTCAGACACTTTGCATGGGTGCAGCCGGAAGCATGCCGATCGACTCACACTGTACTGGTAGTTCTCCGAATAGCCCGGATCCCAGTTCATTAGAGCCAATCTGTCCGGATCCCATAGCATATCTACCACCATATGTTTCCGACATCCGGCTAGCTCAACCTTTTTCCGCATCTTCCAGCACCAAGTTAGGCCGGATCACAACCGCTCAAGAAATTGAAGAAGAACTCCAAGGGCAAGCTAGAATGGCAGCCAAGGTGCAGGGAGACGGAAAACAAGAAAGCCTCCAAGGCTCGGATCCGCGAAGGAGAGCGGGGTCAATGGTGGCCCTGCGAAACCACTGATACGGAGCTTAGAGAGCTTCAAAACGAGGGCATGATCTCCGCTCACTGGAGTTTCATACGCGACACCGTCGTCCCCAAGCCAGGAGCCGGAGAAGTGGTCATGACCAAAGCTTGGGTGGAACGCGGATTATCGCTTCCCTGCTCGGAATTCTTTCTCTCCGTCCTCAACACGTATGGGCTTCAGCCCCACAACATCTGCCCCAACTCCTACCTTCTGCTCTCCAACTTCGCGACACTTTGCGAAGGGCATCTTGGGATCCGACCAGATGTCAAGTTATGGCAATTTTTCTTGCGAAGGAGACGAAGGACAAAGCCATGCTGAACTGCGGGAGCATGACGTTCATGCTCCGACCTGGCCGCATGTACCCTCCTCATGACACGCACGAATCCGTCCGGTACTGGAACGCCGGATGGTTTTACGAGAAGAATGTGTCAGTTCCGGAGATCCACGACGGTCTCCCCAAATTAAACAACGAGCCTCCGGAAGAGCTTGCAAGCTGGAGCTTCATCCCGTCGCTTTCCCTAACTCCCATCTTGGAGAAGGCAGCGCGGAGAATCTCCTGGCTAGTCCACGATGGGCTAACCGGAACCCAGCTTACACTTAGCTGGTTCACTCGGCGGATCCAGCCGCTGCGGTATAACGCGCGGTTAATCTGCGCATACACCGGGGCGGACCACCAGCTCCGAGCTACCCGCCACGATCTTCCGGCTGATTCTCTCAAAAGGAGATTCAAGACGCTGGTGAAGGTAGGCCGGGGTCAACCGATCCCGGAATTGATCAAGGATATTTACACGAACAACCAGTGTCCTCCGGTAAGCTTTGATCCCTTCGTTACTTCAAACCTCACAAGTTTCTGAATATTGACTAACATATGATATCTTTCCCTCCAGCTTGCTACATTGGCGGAGGAAAACTTGCGCACCATACTTCGCGTCCCCGTCAGTGGCGACACGGCGGAGGAGGTTCCGGAGGACGAAGAGGAGGAAGAGGAGCAAGCACCCCGAAAGGCAGCTCCTCGACCTTCGAAGCGTTCCCGCGCCAAAGCTCCCAGCTCTGAAGCCGGAGCCAGCGGCGAGGCCTCCGCCAAGAAGCCCAAGATCATCAAGCCCCCTCCGCTAGACTCAAGGAAAGCGGAGCGGGAACGTTTGAAAATGCTTCCTACAGCAGGCAAACGCTCACGCCCCATCATCCCCGGCGCCCCGTAAGTTTCCGCGTATGGTACATATTCACTTTGATGCAACTGTTTCTTATGCAATCTTTCTTTTATTTGTTCGCAGAACTCCGACTACCGCTGCCACTCGGACCACCAGCCAAGAGCCCATCACAAAAGATATGAAGAAATCTCCGGCTGTTGGTCCTACAACTCCAGCTCCGCCAAGCGCTTCCCACACTGCTCCACCGCCGTCTCCTCCTCAGGCGGAACAATCTCCCCCTCCTGCCGCAAACACTCCACCGGAAATAATTCCGGTCAGCAGCGAGAAGGTGGGCGGAGAGGATCCTAAGGCTAAAGGCCCTGCCCAAGAAGAAACAGAGATTCAAGGCCAAGGAGAGGCTGAAGTTACTTCCTCCAAGAAGGTCGGAGCCGGTGCTGGCGACGTCGTTGTTTTTCCGAAAAACTTCGGAGATCCGGCTGACCTCACTTCCACCCCCAAGTCATATGCTACAAAGTTATTCAACAAGCTAACTGAGGTGGAGAAGTGGGAACTTGAACAAGACCTGCTCAACGCCATGCTGAACAATGCCTGGGGGAAACCGGATGCCGCGACGTCGGAAATCCAGGAGTTTAAGAAGGGTGTTGGCGAATTCTTCGACAAGCTTGTCTGCAAACAAAAGGTACTCCCCAGTAGCCCCCAAGCATGTAGGCGGAAACTAGGTACTAGTTAGCGCTTAGATGCTTTAGAGTACAGCCACTTTTGGAAAGATTTTTAAAATGTCGCAGTAGCCCCCAAGCATGATGTCGGAAAGATTCCGGCAATAATGCTTCAAAGGACCCCACTTTTTGTAGGCGGAATTTTCACTCCTGCTCTGATTGTTTTTTACAGGAACATCAGGCACTGCACTATGAGCTACACAAGAATATTGCCCTGCAGCGCCGCGTTACCTTGGGTCAAGCGAAAAATATCCGGACCCTCAAAGATAAAAATGCAGAACTGAACAAACAACTGGCGGACGCCCAAGGTTAGTTTCCGCCTTTTCTTGTTATTAATTCACGTTCCGACTTTGAACTGTATTTAAATTGAATCCTTATAGGCGCATCTTCCTCCCTGGCTACGACCTCCTCCGAACTGGAGAACCTGCGCTCCTCGTACCAAGAGTTGGAGACGAAGCTGAAGGAGGCGGAGCAACAAAAGGAGCAGGCCGAGAAGCAACTGGCGGAGAAAAACTCCGAGCTCATCAGGGAGAAGGGCGAATTCTTGTTGAAACGCAATGTTGATAGCGAGACCATCAAGAGGCAGCAAAAAGAGCTCAATGGGCTCCGGAAATACATGGAAACCGCGGAGCACCATTGGGACTTGCCGGCCGAAAATATCCCGGGTACTTATACTCGGAACTTCTTATCTTGATGTATAGTTTCTTGTGCTCAACTTGAATGTTTATGCTTGTATTTTTGTGCAGAGCCACTTGGATACTCTGAAAGGCGCCGAAATAAATTTCCCCGGGACGATGTTCTTTCTCTTGCTGGCGATGATTGCAAGGATCTTATCTCCGCTTCACGGAAGATATGCCACAACTTGTCTTTGAAGAAGAGCCGCACTCGCGGTCTGCGCAAACTGGTCAAGCGAATGGACATTCTTCCGGAGCTGGTAACGGATCTGCAAGCTTCATCAGCCCGAGGCGCAGCTGCCATGACTTTGACTATGTGCTTGGCGCACAACCCGGAGATGGATCTTGACCGGGTAACTACTGGTGTTCCTCCAACAGCAGACGTCGGGGCGCTGCTAGATGCAGTAAGTGGCTATGACACCCGCATCGCGCGGAGGATCCGTCACGAAGAATTCTACGACAAGGTGGTTCTCCCTGCGGACGAGCCCCTTGAAGCTGAACTTCAAAAAGAGCGTGACGCGGAAGCCCGGCCTGCGGAATCCGGAACCCAGTTTACCTGGACCAGCTCCAAGGATGCTCCCCAAGATGAACCCAAGTCCAGCGCTGCAACTTCCGAAGAGGATGAAGAGAGTGATGAAGATGTATCGTCTCCGGCTGAGGGCACCAAAGGAAAAGATCCAGAAGGCAATGCTTCTCCATCTAAGGCGGAGTGAAAACTTTTATGTCTTGCGGGAAAAAACAATGCATCATTTTGGCCCCAGCGAGGGTTTGTAATATAACTTAAATTCTTAAGTAGTTAGGGATGAAACAAGCATGCATGTGCGGGCGGAAAATACTTATCCTGCTATCCGTTTTAATTTTTGTTTTGCATGTGTTGTTTCTTGAAAGCAAGTGCTGGTTTTATAATTTCCGGCTTGCCCACTTGACCTTCCACGAGCCAAAAAACTCGTGCCGGAAACGCTCGCCAGCGGCGACGAAGCCCAATGGCAATCCGTCAATAACCGCGGAAACAAGCCCCCAGCCCAAGTGCCGGAAGTCGCTACCAGGAATCCATGAGTTTGCAACAGAAAAAATTTCCACCAGAAAACTTAAGCTTACGTCCTAAAGGACGATTTTGAAAATCACAACTTTTATACACGCCTAGGCGGAAAGATCCAGCTCTGCGGTTTTAGTCGGAAAAAACATACACGATCCAGAAATGAAAAGTAAAGGAGGTAAAATACTCTAAGAGTGAACCAAAAGCTTTATTTCATTGATCATGTATCATAGATATTACAAGGTATGTAATGCGTAAAGCGCTAAGTGTGGAAAGGACGTAGCTGTGCTATGTTCCAGGGACGATCTGTTTCATCGTATATGTCACCCGGATCTTCTCGTTTCGTTTCCGGTGCCGCTTGGCAGGTCTATCCTTCAATTCCCGGAAATCAACGAGATAATAGGATCCGTTGTGTAGTACTTTGCTGATGACAAAAGGTCCTTCCCATGGAGATTGCAACTTGTGATCTTTCACTCGGCGAAGGCGGAGGACTAAGTCTCCGACCATGAACGAGCGGTTCCGAACTCGACGGCTATGATAGCGTCGGAGCTTCGCCGGTAAATAGTGGAGCGTTGGTCGGCTAAATTCCGAGCTTCTGCGATCAGGTCCACGAGATAGCCGTCGAGCCTCGTCGGCCAGCTTTCTTCATTGTAGGCGGAAACTCGCGGTGAATCGTGGATGATGTCAGTGGGGAGCACAGCTTCGGATCCGTATACTAGGAAGAAAGGAGTAAATCCGGTTGACCTGTTAGGGGTAGTTCGTAAACTCCACAGAACAGAGTCTAACTCATCAGCCCAAGCTCCGGCTGCGCGGCGCAGCGGTTCTTCAAGGCGAGGTTTGATTCCGGCTAGTATAAGGCCATTGGCTCGTTCGACCTGACCGTTAGATTGTGGATGGGCCACAGATGCAAGGTCAAGCCGGATCCCAACTTCATCGCAGTAATCCTTGAGTTCTCCCTGCGCAAAGTTTGTGCCATTATCTGTGATTATGCTGTGTGGGATGCCGAATCTCGTCACGAGGCTGCAAACAAACTTTAGTGCCGTAGCACCGTCGGCTTTTCTCACTGGCTTTGCCTCGATCCACTTACTGAACTTATCAATAGCGACAAGGAGGTATTCATGACCACCAGGAGAAGATTTCTTTAACTTACCAACCATATCGAGCCCCCAGACCGCGAACGGCCAGGTGATAGGGATGGTTCTCAGCTCTTGGGCTGGAGCGTTTGGTTGAGTAGCGTAGTACTGACAACCTCGGCAAGTTTTTACCAGCTTCTCAGCATCTTCTTTAGCTGTTAACCGAGTAAAATCCTAACCGAAAAGCTTTTGCAACGAGGGACCTGGGGGCGGCATGATGCCCGCAATCCCCTGCATGGATCTCTCTGAGGATTTCAATGCCATTTTGACTAGAGACGCATTTAAGAAATACCCCGTTTGCACTTCGTTTGTAGAGCTGTCCATCAACAATTGTGTAGGATCTTGCTCGTCTGATGATCTGACGTGCGTGGACCTCGTCCTCCGGCAACTTTTGATCAATGAGATAATCCAGAAACGGCTGAGTCCAAGCCGGAATGATCGCCATCACTTCCTTGGCCGGAGAAACTGCCAGATCAGGATTTTCCGGGTTTGCACCCTTCATTGAGGGTACTCGGAGATGCTCAAGGAAGATTCCAGGTGGAATTGGCTTCCTGCCGGATCCGAGCTTGGACAGCATGTCTGCTGCTGTGTTATCGTCTCTTCTGACGTACTTGACTTCGTATCCGAGGAAGCACTTGGCGATCTCGTCCACTTCGTCTCTGTAAGCCGCCATGACGGAGTTTCAGGCGTTCCAGGTTCCGGCTACTTGTTGTGCCACCAGGTCGGAATCTCCGCAGCATATGATGTGCTTGATCCCAATTTCCTTAGCGATGCGCATACCATGTAGTAGAGCCTCGTATTCCGCCATATTGTTGGTAGCTTCGAAGTGAATCTGCAGGACGTACTGCAGTTCTTCTCCGGTAGGTGACTTTAGGGTAACTCCAGCCCCCGAGCCTTGATGTTGCTTGGATCCGTCAAAGTGCATGACCCAGGCTTCAGGTTCCGAGCACAGGTGTGCCCTCCGGTGCTTCAGTCCAATCTGCGATGAAATCCGCTAGAACTTGAGACTTGATTGCAGTTCGGGCTTCGTAGTTGATGTCAAAGGCAGATAATTCGATGCCCCATTTTGCTACGCGTCCTGTTGCGTCGGAGTTGTTGATGATTGTTGCCGGGGAGCCTTGCTCACCACCGTCATTGGGTGCTCCCGGAAGTAGTGTCTCAGCTTCCGGCTGCCTAGGAAAACTCCGTATGCTAGCTTCTGAAAGTGAGGGTATCTCTGCTTGGATTCCGTCAGGACTTCGCTAATGTAATAGACAGGCCTTTGGACTCCGTGCTCAAATCCTTCTTCCTTTCGCACCACCACGATTACGAGGCTGATAACTTTGTTGGTAGCCGCCATGTAGAGGAGCATGGGCTCTGACTCAGCTAGAGCTGCCAGTATTGGTGGGGATGAGAGTATGTTCTTCAACCCCTGAAGTGCTTCGTCGGCTGCCTCATCCCAGACAAATTTGTCTGTTTTCTTCAGCAACTTGTATAGAGGTAGGGCTTTCTCGCCAAGACGGCTAACAAATCTACTGATTGCCGCAACGCAACCAGTTAATCGTTGCACATCTTTGAGACAAGTTGGCCTTTTGATGTTCGGGATAGCCGTTTCGGGTTAACTTCGATGCCCCCGTGAGAAACAATGAAGCCAAGGAGTTTTCCTGCTGGTACGCCAAAGACGCACTTTAGCGGATTTAACATCATCTTGTACCGTCGGAGATTATCAAAGGTTTCCTTAAGGTCGCTCAGCAAGTCGGATCCCTTCCGGGTCATGACCGCGATGTCGTCGACGTAGGCGTGCACGTTCCGGCCAATTTGGTCCTTCGAGCACCGCTGCATCGTACGTTGGTATGTGGCACCTGCGTTTTCAAGCCAAAAGGCATGGTAACATAGCAAGTATGTGCCAAAGGGTGTGATGAAAGATGTCGCCTTTTGGTCAGACTCCTTCATCAGGATCTGATGATACCCGGAATATGCGTCAAGAAAACACAGAAGTTCCGCCCTGCCGTCGAATCAATGACTTGGTCAATGCGCGGCAAAGGGAACGGATCTTTCGGACAATGCTTATTCACGCCGGAGTAATCGATGCACATTCTTAGTATTTCAGAATTCTTTTTGGGTACAAGGACGGGGTTTGCGACCCAATCAGTATGGATAACTTCTACTACAAAACCTGCCTCTAGTAACTTTGCTAATTCCATTCCTATGGCGCGGCGCTTCTTATCTCCAAAGCGTCGCATAGCCTGCTTCACCGGTTTTGCACCCGGATTTATGTTGAGGTAGTGCTCGGCGAGTTCCCTTGGTACTCCGGACATGTCGAAGGCTGCCATGCGAAGATATCCATGTTAGCCTCGAGGAACTCGACGAGCGCGCTTTCCTATTTGGGGTCCATGTTGGCTCCGATTGAAACCTGCTTGGAGTTGTCACCTTCAACGAGGTCATGCTTCTTGGTTTCTATCGCGGCCTTGAACGAGGTCTTCTGTTCGGAGATCTGCTTCTTGGTGGTCTGCATCTCAGTCGGATCCACCGCGGCTCTGTAGCCTTGCAGCTCCTCTCCAGATATGACGGATTCTGCAAAGGCGGCCTCGCCTTCCTCGCAGTCCCTAGCTTTCTTGTAGTCTCCGGACACGGTGATCCAACCGTTAGGACCCGGAATCTTGAGCTTGTTGTAGATGTAGCATGCCCTGGCGTGGAACTTGTGGTAGGTGGGCCTGCCGAAGATCACGTGGTAGGAGCTTTTGAAGGGCACCACTTCAAACGTGATCATCTCTTCGCGGTAGTTGTTCACATTGCCAAAGGCCACGGGAAGTTTGATGCTGCCCAGAGAATTTGCCTTCTTACCCGGAACCACACCATGAAATTCGGTGGTGCTGTGTTTGAGCTGTTCCTTGGTGAGGTTCATCTTCTCCAGGGTCTCCAGGTACATGATGTTCAGGCTAGCTCCTCCGTCCATAAGACACTTGGAGAAGTCATACCCATCTATGCGGGGACTTACAACCAAAGCGTAGCACTCTTTGGGGATGACAGCCGGGTGATCCGACCTGTCAAAGGTACAGGCTTTCTCCGACCACTTGACATACTGCGGCACAGCCGGAACTGTGGCGTTCAAGATCCGGAGCGCCGATTTTTTCGCGCGGACAGTTGGGGTTCCGAGGAAGGTGTGGTAAGTTCCGACACTCTTCTTGCCAAAGGGGTTGGATTTGTTGGCTGCGGTACCCTCCTTGGGTTCCGGCGAAGCGTCATCCTCGTCCATGGCCTCGGAACTGTCCTCCTCTTTGTCCTTGTTCTTGCCCTTGCCTCCTTTGCCGCGTGGGCGGTGCTTCCGGCTCGCTTGTATCCCGCCTCCGGGTCGTTCTTCAGATCGTTGACCCACTTGCGCTTGCGATTGGTATGGGTGGATTTGCCCGTAGCCGGATCCGGATGGGCCGGGCACGACATATCCCCGTATTCCTCGTACGTTTGGGGGCGCGGGATCCGGCCGCGGTGACCTCGCCGGCGCGCTGCTGGCCCCTCGCCTGCTCCGCCTCCACGTCCGCGGCCTCTTCCGCCTCCCCGAACCTCCGCGTTGGAACGTCATGGCTACCATGTCGGATCCTCCGCCCTTCTGGTCTTCAGGGGGGTTCTTCCGCTTGTTGCTGTTGCTGACGCCATTATCACGGTTTTTCTTCTGTTGGTGCAGGGGTATGGCTGTAGCTGCGAGATCTCCGCCTGCGTCGTCATCGGCGGCAGTGTGATCGCTGGCGATGTTTATCATCTCATCAAGAGTGAGTTTGTTTGCGTTCACCGTGCAGGTAAGCTTGTGGCGCAGCAGCCCCCACGCTGCAAACCACCAATGAAGGCGTGCATTGCTGTGCGGTTGTCTACGTTCTCGCACTCGTTTCTGGTTGCCAACCATCGGGTAAGGAAGCTCCTAGATGTCTCACCCTTCTTCTGGATGCAAGCTTGGAGGTCACTGGTGGTGGCCGGTCTCTTGTAGGTACCCCTGAAGTGGTTCTCGAAAGCCTTCTTCAGGTCCAACCAGCAAAAGATAGTGTTTTCCTCAAGGTCACTGAGCCAAACACGAGCTGGACCAATAAGGTACAACTGGAGCATGCGGCAGGCTATATTCGGGGTTCCTCCGGCGAAGGTTACTGCATTGTAGTAGTCCTCAATCCAGGTATCCGGCCTCTCGCTGCCATCATAATGCTTCAGGTTTCCTGGTAGCATAAGGTTCAAGCTTCTTGGCTTTGGTTCCTCTCGATCATCCGGCCAAAGCACCTTGGACCAATGTAGTCGGATCTCGTACTCGTTGAGGCGATCCCGGCATCACGGGGGCACCGCCGGGTGATTTCGAGCGGGAACGGGATCTCCAGCCTCTACCTCCGCCTCCACCTCCGCCTCCACTGGGTGGTGGCGAGGGAGATCTGCGAGGGGGCCTGTAAGATGATCTTCCGCCTTCGGACTCACGGCGTGGCTCCCTCGGCTGGCTCCGGCTGCGGTGGCTCCTTCGGCTGGCTCCGGCTGCGGTGGCTCCTTTCCTCTTGGTGGTGGTCGCCTCCGTCGTTCCGGCTCCTGCGTGGCTCAGGTGCGCGCTCTTCGTTCCGGCTCCTCCTTGCTTCCAGCTCGCGTCCTTGGCTTCTGTGAGGCTCAGGCTCGCGTTCTTGATTCCGACGAGGCTCAGGCTCGCAGTCTTGGATCCGGCTTCTGCGTGGTTCCGGCGTACGCTCCCTGCTCCTGTCTCTAGGAGGTGGCATGTTGTCGCGGATGTTGATTCCACCTGGCCCATGGGGCCTGGTGTTTCCGGCGGGACTGCGACGTCGAGGAGGTAGCGGAGGACGCGAAGCTCGGGGTGGTGGTGATGGAACACGGTACTTGTCTCTCGCCGTATACATCGGATCCTTTCCCTTTAACGGATTTTTCGGAGTTGAATCCGAGGACACCGGGATTGGATTCGGATGTTCTCTCGACTTTCCTCCTCGCGCTCCGTGGATCCGGTGCGCGATTCGCCATCACGGTGCTGACTCTGCCGTGGCGTCCTTCCGCGCGGTGGATATGCGATGTTCCGGATTGGATTCCAACCTCGCGCGAAGTGTCTCGCCTTGCTCGTTGCTGCATTGCTGAGGCAACGAGTTTCCGGACGTAGTTGATGTCAATCTCCTCGTCCTTCTTTTTCAGGATCTCCACAGCCTTCTTCATATTATCCTTTGGGGTTGCGAGCGGCTGTTGTTCTGTGGGTGTTGCAAAGGCAATCCTGCGGGGAGGGATGGCTTCTCGAGCGATCCTATCAGCCTCCCCCTGCTGAGCGGCTAACCTTTTCTCCCACTCCTTTCGGAGTCCCTTGGCCGTCGCCATCATTTCGTCAACTTCGCGATCCTTTTTTAGGGAGTAGTCCACAAAATTTGCAGCTAAGGTTCTTTCTTCCAGCATTGCGGCAGCGGTCTTGGCAAACTTCCGAGCCGTTGCCGGCATCTCCCGTCTTTTGGCTTCTAAGGCCTCCGGATCTGCAGCTTCCTCGGGGTTATTGGCTTGTTGAGGATATCAGACTTTGCAACTAAATCCATGCGCGCTTGCTCGACCATCTCTTCTGGTGACAGGACATCCTTTCGTGGTCGTGCCGGTCCTAAGGGAGGCCTCACGTTGGATGGTCCTGGGCTGGAGTTGGAAGCTTCGTCTTCCGTTTCTCGCTGATCCGGCGGTGCTACGGTTGCTAGAACCTCGCATCGGCTGGGCGGATTCTACTTCAGCTTGCTCACCGCCTCCGAGTTCTTCGAGCTTGCGGTTGAATTCCTCTCGTATTCATGGATGAAGCGCCGTCATCTTCTTCCCCGATCGCGAGCTCCTTCGTCAAGCGATTGTATTCTTCCGTGCCTATTGAGGAGGCATCGTCGGAATTTGCGCTCAGGTTACCGAGGATTGATTCCTCGTGGTTTCCGGCTTCCTCTTGTCCCGGAGCGTCGCTGTCTCCGACCGCTTCGGCAGATCCGGAGCTACGTTGTTTCCGGGTGCCTCAACCTCGCAAAGGATCGGCCTCGTCCCGGTGGAGGGCATCTCCCGCGGTATGGGCCAAGAAGTGCACGAAGTGACACCTTTGCTTCTCTAACACCCGGGAGACCCGAGCGGATCTGCATTGGTCTTCCACCGTTTTCTCCTGCTCAGGGGCGGATTGGGTGGGTTTTGATTTTTCCTGATCTAAGGCGGAGCCTTCCTTAGGAAGCTCCTGCGACTTAGATCGGATCTTCGCGACGGCGTCCAGCTCAGCGGCGGACGCGTCAGCGTTACTTACCAGTGCGTTTCCGTCGGAATCGACGGTCTCGCCGATGAAGATGTGGATGCCGCCGATTGGGACGATGGAGAGCTTGACGGGGTTTGACCTAGCCGGAATCCGAACTCGTCCGGCGAACGATCGGAAAATTCCCGACGTAAAGTACGCGCCCCACGGCCGATCGAGTCGTCGTAGCTTCCCATGGCGGAGCCCTCCCGGTTCCGGCCTCCAGACGCCTCAGGCCCCACGGTGGGCGCCAACTGTCGTTGCCTAATCGACGGTACCCCGGAGGAGGGATCCTCACGAGGGGGAGAAGAAGTAGGGGCCATAGGGCGGAGTGCACACGGGACGGTGGTACGCGAGTTACCCAGCTTCGGAACACCCGCACGATGATAGGGCCTACCGCCGCTTGTCCGGAATTATCCGGGCGCTTGCGCGTTGTTACAATGGTTGTGGTTGTGCCTCTAGGGCTCCCGAGATCCGGCTTATAAAGGCGCACGGATCTAGGGTTTACACGGAGAGTCCTAGCCGGAATACAAGTTGCCTAACTACGGTACAATATCTTGCCGTGTACGTCAAGGATCCGCCTTCCTTATGGTCGTGCTGGATCCGGATACTTTATGGGCCTCCATGGATCCGGCCTCCTTCGTAGGTCGGTTGGGATCCGGCTCCAGGTTCCTGGGCTAAACTTCATCCTTCACGATCAACAGCAACTGGGCCGCCCGATGGGCCCCATGCCACCATCACCATCTGTGGGCCACCCGGGCTTGCCGGATCTAGGCCATGTCGTTGATATACCCATAAAGTATACCCACAACAGTGTTAGCTTCAGCATTCGAGTTGATCCAGCAACAGTCCTAGGGCTCTCCTGAAGACAAGGAGGATCAGGAAGGGGAGGATGCGGCAGAAGAATGTCTGAAATTTAAAGTTAATGAGGAGAATGGACGTTATTTCAGGAACTTGCCGCTAAATCTAACATTCCATTCAGGCGGATCTGCATTTCCAAGATCTGGGGGTTTGCACGATTATAGCTTGGCCCTGTCTGATCGAGAGTTTGGAGGTTCGGATGGATCTATCCTGAGATTTATCGTGAGAGACCGATGTGGTGCCATCGGCTCGTTGAGCATTGACCGAAGTGACAATCAGCGGACTCAGTACGAAGGACAATCGGCTGAAATATCATAAAGGAAATCGGCAAAATCAAATTGGGGAAATTCTTCATTGATAAACAAGATTTCTTACATAAAGAGCTGATTGCTCTCAAAAGGAAGAATTAGGGGTACATTGCCCTGTCTACTACTGCTGGCCCTAAGCTAAGCTCCTATCTAGGGGCCATTGCTGCCCTCATCGTCGTCGTCATCGTCGCCGTCGTCGCGGCGCTGCTCCCGGCCGGCTCGTCGTCGCCGCCGTAGCGGCCGCCGGCAGGACCCTCATTGTCCTCATCCTCCTCGTCAGCATCGTCGTCCTCGCTGTCGAAGTCGCTGAGGTTCCCGGGCCAGGGGCAATGGCGTTTGGCCGGCGGCTCGTCGGAGGAGCTGTCGTCCTCCTCCTCCTCCTCCTTCACCTCCTCGGAGGAGGTGACCCCCTCCCGAGAAAGGCGGTCGTCGTCGCTTTCCTCCATCGCTTCCCCATTGGCGAGGAAGCGGAGGTCACTTTCCCCGTCGGCTGAGGACTTGTCATCCTCGGACCAAACGGAGAAGTCGTGGTCCTCCTTGTCCCACGCTGTTGGGGCAAGGATATCGTACGCCGCCTGCGTACCCCACTCTGGTGTTGATTCCCTGATGGGAGAAGACACGTAGGAAAGACCCGACGAAGTGGAGGAGTGTTATCACCAGAATTTGACCAAGTCAGAGGTGGGCCGCGATCAAGATGGACGTGAAGATTATACATGGAAGGAAATACGTGAATCGGCCTTGTTTACCAAGTTGGGCTAAACCGCCCATGTATCCGTAACATATTAGATCGCATCTTAGTTTAGAAGTCGGAGTTTTACCCGTGCACGGTTGGTGCACGCCCACATTAGAAAGTCCCCTGGACTATAAATATGTACCTAGGGTTTATGGAATAAACAACAACCAACGTTCAACACAAACCAATCTCGGCGCATCGCCAACTCCTTCGTCTCGAGGGTTCCTCCGGTAAGCATCATGCTGCCTAGATCGCATCTCGCGATCTAGGCAAGCACAAGCCTGCCTAGTTGTTCATGCGTTGCTCGTACCGAAGCGTTTTTGATGGCGAGCAACGTAGTTATCGTAGACGCGTTAGGGTTAGCATCGTTCTTAGCATCATATGCTCGCGTAGTGCAACCCTTGCGCGTCTAGCCGTCCTTGTGCCTCATCATGGGTGCAGGGGCGGCACCCCGCTTGGTCTTTATTTAGTAGATCTGATCCGTTATGGTCGATCCTTGATTCATCAAGGATTAGTTTAATATCTCGCAATAGTTAGGCCTTACAAAGGGTTGGAGGATCCAGCGGCATGCAGGGTGTAGTTTGCTGCCCCTAGACGGGACGTTCCGAGGATCAACCTAGTGTTGGTTTTTAGGCCTTGTCTAGGGCTGGCTTACGTTTACCGTGCGTGAGCGCGAGGCCCAATCGTGAGTAGGATGATCCGATTATGCGGTGAAAACCCTAGATCGTCGTGGATCTCATACGCTTTATATTGATCAAGCAGGACCACCATATATTCGGCCACCTTGGACGAATCATGGGTGAATCGGCTCCCCGAGCCGATTCACGAGACAACCCGAGAGCCGATCGAGGCTCGTATTTAACGTGTACGTGTGTGCCCTGCAGGAAACTAAGCGAGGCATCATCCACACCTTCCCCGACCGGGTATAGGTCGGGTGGCACGCCCTTGCGACCCAGCATCGGCGCGCGACCGGGAGGCTTTGCGGGCCGTCGCTCCGAGGGACCGGGGCCAGCCGCAGCCCTAGTCGTTCCCGGCTCTACCGTGTTGGCCGGTCGCTGCCCGCCGGTGGGTTTCGACGCCAACACATTCTCGGCACGCCCCGGTGGGACGATCTTCAACGACAAATCTTCGACGACAACCCTCTCGCTATCCACATCGGAGATGGCGAAAGACACCATACCGTCTTCATCGAGCGGCGTAAGAAACTCCGGTCACGTACGGGGATCTCACCGGCGAGCTCAAGAAGAAGTACGACGAGATCAAGTCCGCCCTCGAAGCCGACCTAATCGGCTCTTTCCACGAGACCCGCTCCCATGGCATCGGATGGAAGGGGTTCACACCTCGAAGGCGCGCTTGATGGAGTGGACCTGTCCACCCCGTCCGAAGAACGCACCAGGTCGCCGCGTCGGAGATCAACTTCATGGTGGCTCATTCGCTGCACCGCCATTCCGAGAGCCTGGTGAATACGTTGGAGCGCGTCGCGCTGCGCGTGATCCAGGAGATCATGAGCCATCAGTACTCTCCGTCAGGACCGGCCCTAGGGACTCACCAAGGGGAGTTGCTACTCCAGTCCCGTCCACCGCTGCCGTTCGCATTGGCAGCGCCCGAGGCGCCGAACTCATCGGCTTTTGTCGTCTACAAGATTGGTGGTGACCCCAGTGACTACCAGTTCCTACAGGACGCGCCCAAGGAGATCCCGCACGGATACGCATATGCATACGTGCCAGACTGCAGCACCTGGGCACCCTCGAACCAGGTTGCTATAGCAGGGACTTCTGGGGCAACAGGAGGAGCGTCGGAGGCAGACCCTGAGAAGCAAACGTGGCTAGCTAAATACGCCACCCCGACAAAACTCCAGAGCCCAGCTCCTGCAGTTGGCTCAGAACCGGAAAGACAAGCATGGCTGGTTAAGTACGCCACTCCGACGAACCTTCAGGGTTCGGCACCTGCAGCCATCACCGCGGATCAAATTTGTACGATCCTGAAAGATCAGTTCGGCATGATGCCGAAGAGAAAGGCGATCGGCTATACCAAGCCGTACCCCAATGAGTACGAATTGATCCCGCTACCACCCAAATATCGGCTCCCGGACTTCACAAAGTTCAGCCGGATCAGATGGTTCCAGCTCCATCGAGCATGTGAGCCGATATTTGGCGCAGCTGGGCATGATCTCAGCATCAGACGAGCTGCGCGTGAGGTACTTCTCACAGTCCCTCACAGGATCGGCTTTCGGTTGGTACACTTCGTTGCCACCGAACTCAGTCCAGACTTGGAAGCAGCTGGAAGAACGGTTCCATGAGCAATATCACTCGCGAGGCTTCCGAGGCCGGCATTGCCGATCTAGCACAAGTACGACGAAGCGCGGGGAAACAGGTGTCGAATACATCCAGCCGCTTCAGGACCGTTAGGAACCGATGCTATTCGGTTCACGTAAGCGAAAAAGAAGCAGTCGAGTTGGCGGTGGTGGGTCTATCATCATCGATCAAGGACGTGGCCTCCCAAGCGGACTACCCTTCATTAGCACACATGGTGCAGAAACTGTCAGCGTATGAACAGCGCCACCCAGATGTCTACCAGGACAGATTCAAACGCGTGGTTACCATGGTCGACGCAGGCGAAGATGAAGGCGCTACGGGGGAACAAGAGGTTGCAGTGGCTGAGTGGACTCGAGCGGCAGGCCCGAGAACCTGCAAATGGGTGAAGCCACCAGTGGCCTCCAAGAGGGTTCGACTTCGACGTGACTAAAACGGAGCAGATTTTCGATCTATTGCTCACGGAGAAGCACATAAAGGTACCCGAAGGCCACAAAATTCCTACGGTGCAGGAGCTGAACGGAAAGCCATACTGCAAATGGCATAACACGTACTCCCATACCACCAACGACTGCAGGGTGTGGCGTCAACAGATCCAGAGGGCGATAGAAAATGGGCGACTAATTTTTAACCAGTATGCCATGAAGGTCGACACACACCCCTTCCCCGCCGTCAACATGGTGGAGTTTACCCACCTTGGAGGGTGCCAGCCTGATTTATCAGCCAACATCGCATGGTAGAGCTTGGACACCGCTCCGAGAAGGACGGGGATGAGGACAGCCTGCTCTCGGAGCAAGGACACCGAGGGGGCCGCTCCATGCGATCGGCTCCGTCAAGATGGCAAGCGCTACGTCACGGAGGGGGAAGTGAAGAACATAAGATACCAACGACCCTCTCTCGACCACCTCCTCAACAAGTATGTTAGTCGATATGACCAACGCCGGCGATACAACAACAATGATGAAAGAGGTCGTCTGACCAGAAACGACGAGGGGCATCACCGGTATCATCATGACGAGGAGCGACAGGAGCGCCATGGCAGGGGAGCAGACGATACGGACAGGCATTGGCATTGCCCCTTCTTCAGACACTGCTGGGATTCAGGAATGAGCCGATTACCAACAATCGGCAATTGCCCAGAATGCAACCGGAAGAAGAAGGAGACAGCCAACGTAACTGTGTTCGAGCGCTTAGGGCCTCTCCCACCGCAAAACGGACGGGCTGAGACCCCTCCGTTGGAAGATCTCGATGATTCGAAGACGAAGGGGAATACGACGAAGACAGGTGCCACCGTCCAAGGTGGTGCCCCGACGGTCTCAGCCATACACAAAAACGCAGTGGTTCAGCCGATTGCGCGGTCCGGAGGAAGCCGAAAGGATGTACTTGCATACGTTGAGGAAGGCGCGGCCTGATCTGGCTGCGAAAGTCCAGAGGACCCTGGATGAGGAGGGGCTACCGCAAAGAAAAGAGTGGCGCCCAAAGCAAAAGAGAGCCGACGATGACACATCGGCTGGCACAAACATGGTGTTCATTCGTCCGGCGGGGTGTAGTGCTCCACGATTACACAGTGCACCCGACATGGATAACAGCAAGCACACCAACATGCTAAAGTCAGAGATTGGGCTGGTTTTATCCGCCGACATGGACGAGTAGCAAGACTACGTAAATAAACAACGTGGCGAGGCTGATCCTTGCGATCGGCCCTCCGAAACTGTTGAAGGGATATTACTAAACCTTCACCGAGCAAGCAACGTGGAGGCCGATTCCAGCAATCGGCCAAAATTATCCTCACCATCCATTCTGCATGGGCTCAACGTTTGACCCAACAGGGATTACCTGAAGAGCCGATACCGTCAATTCTCTTAACAGAATCGGCTCGGGGGGCACCTAGATGGATAAAACACGGGGATATGAAACAATACTGTCAAATATGGGGGTCGACACACAAATCGGCCTAACAAAAAAATTCAAAATTTTTTTGAGCACAGCCGATGCAGCAGACATCGACTTAAGGATATGAAAGCCGATGCAGGGCCATCGACTCGAGAGGAATAACTGTTACGATCAGAGGGTCAGTGGAGCACGAAGGGAGATTTTAATGGAAGAACTCCTCAATGGAGTAGTAAGGGCTCGGATCCTCTCTTCAAGAAAAATGCCAGGAGCAGCCTGGACGTGCAGATCAGGTCAAGGATGGATTGCATTAGATCCGCCAAAGGAAAGGGGCCGATTTGACTAGCGAGGCGCTAGAAACGGATTGAAGAAGCTCGGGGGGCAGCTCACCTTGAAGGCCCTCTGCTCGGGAAGCCGATTTATGTGCAAATCGGCTAGCTCTGCATGATCAAGCCCAGGCACATTCAGCTAATTTGCGCATCCTCGTCTCTGTGTTGCCTTGACCGAGACTCGGGGGGCAACAGGCCTGGTAGATGCTCTATTGAGGGGCCGATTGGGGTACCATCGGCTAATCTTTCGTCGCAACCTTCTTCGCAAAATGATGAGCGCTCGAGAAAATCATCAGTTGAAGGATGGAAGGGTAAATGTCGAAGGACCGATGCGTTGCTATCGGCTCGTTACGCATTGGCAAAAGGGGACGAATCGGCAAAATCAGATTGGGGGAAGTTCTTCATTGAGAAATTTCTTACATAGAAGAGCTGATTGCTCTCAAAAGGGAGTACTAAGGGGATACATTACCCCGTCTACTTCTACTGATTCTATGCTAAAGGCCCTATCTACGGGCCGATGCTACCCTCGTCGTCGCCGTCATCGCCGCTGTCGGCCGCTGCTCCCGGCCGGCTCGTCGTCGCTGCTCCAGCGGCCGCCGGCAGGACCTTCGTTGTCCTCATCTTCCTCGTCGTCGTCGTCGTCGCTGTCGAAGTCACTCAGATTCCCCGGCCAGGGGCAATGGCGCTTGGCCGGCGGCTCGTCGAGGAAGCTGTCGTCGTCGTTCTCCTCCTCTTCCTCCTCCTTCACCCCCTCGGAGGAGGAGAAGTCATCCCAGGAGAAGCGATCGTCATCGCTCTCCTCCTCCGATTCCCCGTTGGCAAGGAAGCGGAGGTCGCTCTCCCCGTCCGTTGAGGACTGGTCGTCCTCGGACCAGATGGAGAGGTCATGGTCTGACTCCTCCCCGGCCGCAATGGCGCGGCGGATGTTGGCCGCGTGGGCCTCCGCCGGGTTCGGCTCCGGCGTCGGCTCGCGAGACGAAGAGGACTGGGTGGAAAGATCCGATGAAGCAGAGGAGGAAGAGGACATGGTGGCGCAGGAGGGCTTTTGGAGTGCTAATGCAAAGGAGGTGCAGAGGAGAACTGTTCGTGGCAGATAAATAAGGGGGATATAGTGGAAATTCAATGCCACAGCAGTTTCCGGGGAAGTAGTGCCAGGACTGTCAAATCGTGCGGAGAAGTTGAGAAGGCAAGTTATCATGATGAAGGACTCTGCGACGGTTCTGCTCTGCCACGACATGACCCTACGAGAAAAGCGTAATGATTTTGGAAATGTCATTTCCAAAACCAGGGGGGCATGTGTTATCACCAGAATTTGACCAAGTCAGAGGTGGGCCGCGATCAAGATGGACGTGAAGATTATACATGGAAGGAAATACGTGAATCGGCCTTGTTTACCAAGTTGGGCTAAACTGCCCATGTATCTGTAACATATTAGATCGCATCTTAGTTTAGAAGTCAGAGTTTTACCCGTGCACGGTTGGTGCACGCCCACATTAGAAAGTCCCCTGGACTATAAATATGTACCTAGGGTTTATGGAATAAACAACAACCAACGTTCAACACAAACCAATCTCGGCGCATCGCCAACTCCTTCGTCTCGAGGGTTCCTCCGGTAAGCATCATGCCGCCTAGATCGCATCTCGCGATCTAGGCAAAGCACAAGCCTGCCTAGTTGTTCATGCGTTGCTCGTACCGAAGCGTTTTTGATGGCGAGCAACGTAGTTATCGTAGACGCGTTAGGGTTAGCATCGTTCTTAGCATCATATGCTCGCGTAGTGCAACCCTTGCGCGTCTAGCCGTCCTTGTGCCTCATCATGGGTGCAGGGGCGGCACCCCGCTTGGTCTTTATTTAGTAGATCTGATCCGTTATGGTCGATCCTTGATTCATCAAGGATTAGTTTAATATCCGCAATAGTTAGGCCTTACAAAGGGTTGGAGGATCCAGCGGCATGCAGTGGTGTAGTTTGCTGCCCCTAGACAGGACGTTCCGAGGATCAACCTAGTGTTGGTTTTTAGGCCTTGTCTAGGGCTGGCTTACGTTTACCGTGCGTGAGCGCGAGGCCCAATCGTGAGTAGGATGATCCGATTATGCGGTGAAAACCCTAGATCGTCGTGGATCTCATACGCTTTATATTGATCAAGCAGGACCACCATATATTCGGCCACCTTGGACGAATCATGGGTGAATCGGCTCCCTGAGCCGATTCACAGGACAACCCGAGAGCCGATCGAGGCTCGTATTTAACGTGTACGTGTGTGCCCCGCAGGAAACTAAGCGAGGCATCATCCACACCTTCCCCGACCGGGTATAGGTCGGGTGGCACGCCCTTGCGACCCAAAGCATCGGCGCGCGACCAGGAGGCTTTGCGGGCCGTCGCTCTGAGGGACTGGGGCCAGCCGCAGCCCTAGTCGTTCCCGGCTCTACCGTGTTGGCCAGTCGCTGCCCGCCGGTGGGTTTCTGACGCCAACAAGGAGGAAGAAGAAGAAGACATGGCGGCGGAGAAGGGCTTTTGGAAGTGCTAGTGCGAAGGGAACTACAGGAAGTGGCCAAATAAAAAGGGGATATAGCGATTTAATGCTTAAGCAGTTTCCGAGGACGTGGTGCCAGAACTGTCAAATCGTGCAGAGGAGTTGAGGAGGCAAAGACGTCATGATGAAGAATACTGCGACGGTTCTGCTCTGCCACGACATGACCCCTCAAAGGAAAAACAGATGGTTCTGATATTATCATTACCAAAACCAGGGGGGCATGTGTTATCACCAGATTTTGGCCAAATCAGGAGATAGGCCGTAAGTGAAGATGGGCTTTGAAGATTACATGTGGAGCATCTTTGAAGCGGCCTTGCGCTAGGAGTTTGGGCTGAATTGCCCATGTATCTGTAATATAGTAGATCGCATCGTGTTTTAGAATTAACAGATAGAGTTTAACACGTGCACGGTTAGGTGCACGTCCAGATTAGAAAGTCCCTTGGACTATAAATATGTATCTAGGGTTATCGAGAAAAGAGGACAATCATCGTTCACAACAAACACAAATCAGGCGCATCGCCACCCCTTCCTTCGAGGGTTTCTTCCGGGTAAGCACCATGCTACCTAGATCGCATCTCGCGATCTAGGCGATATACGTTTATTCGTCTACCTTGTACTCGCTCGTGCCGAAGCGTTGTTGATGGCGAGCGAGTACTACTTATCATTAGGTGTTTAGGGGCTTGCATTGATGCTTTCTCGTGCATATCCGCGTGGCAATGCCGTCCCTCGACACCTACCTGCCCTTACACCTATCCAGGTGTAAGGGCAGCATCTTGCTTGTTCGTTACTTAGTAGATCCGATCCGTTATAGTCGCTCCTTGCTCCGCAAGGATTAGTTTAATATCTGCATAGTTAGGCCTTATGCTGGGGTCGGACGATCCGGTAGTGCGTTAGGTGTTGTTTACCGTCCCTGCAAGGGATGTTCCGGGAATCAACGTTATGTTGGTTTTTAGGCCTCTTGTAGGGGTAGTTTGCATCATCTTCCGTAGCTGCTAGGCCCGATCACACGTAGGACGTTCCGGTTATGCGGTGAAAACCCTAAACTGTCGTAGATCGGTTTAGCTTTGTTTTGATCAAGCAGGATCCCCATGCCATTGTAAATCCAACGTGAACCATGGGGCGATCGGCTCCTTGAGCCGATCCACAGGGCAACCTGAGAGCCGATAGGGCTCGTATTTAATGTTTACGTGTCTACCATGCAGGAACAATCGAAGCACTCTAACACCTTCCTGATCGGGTCTAGGTCAGGTGGCACGCCCTAGCAACCGCCAGGACGTGGCTGGAAGATTTGCGGGACGATGCGAGGTGCCAGGGTCCACTAAGCGGCCTTGGGAGCCTCCCGGCTCTTTGTGTTGCTTAACCATTGCCCGTCGGTGGGTTTTGGAGGGTAACACATACGCCAACGCCTACGCCATAGAAGTTGCTACCGCCGTCTTCCTCGACTCCATCTTCAAGAGAGATCATCGCATCGACCATGCCAGTGTTGGGTTTCGTAGCATAGAAAACAAAAAATTTCCTACCGCAAGAACGAAAACCAAGCCAAGATCTAATCTAGTAGATGGTAGCAACAAGGAGATGATGAGACTAACCCTCCAAGATTCGCAAAGCTTAACGAGATTAGATCTCGGGGTGGATGTAGACGATCACTTCCCGCTTGCAAAAGCGCGTAGAAGATCTTGATCTCGACGGTGCCACAATCGGGCAGCACCTCCGTAGTCGGTCACACGTTCGGTGTTGATGAAGACGACGTCCTTCTCCCCGTTCCAGCGGGCAGCGGAAGTAGTAGATCCTCCTTGGAATCCCGGCAGCACGACGGCGTGGTGGCGGTGGTGGTGGAGAACTCCGGCAGGGCTTCGCCTAAGCGTATGCGGGAGTTGCGGTGGAGGAGGAGGCGGCTAGGGTTTGGGGAGAGGCTAGGGTTTGGGGCGCCGGCCTCAAGGGTGCGGCCAACTGTGGGTCTTGGGTTCCAGCCATGGGGAGGGGGGGGGGGCCAAGGTGGGAGGCAAGAGTGGCCGGCCCCTCCCCTATGCTCCTCATTATATAGGTGGAAGCCCCAAGAGTTAGATCCCAAGTCTTCGAATAAGACCCCAAAAGCAAACCTACCTTTGGTGGGAAACCTACCCAAGGAGGGAGTCCTACTCAAGGTGGGACTCCCACCTTTCCTTGGTGGGGGGTGGCCGGCCACCACAGGTGGAGTCCACCTGGGACTCCTCCCTCTAGGGTTTGGCCGGCCATGGTTGTGGAGCCACCTTCCATAGTGCGTTTCTTCTGGACTTTTCTAGAACCTTCTAGAACCTTCCATAAATACACCGGATCATTTCCAAACTTGCAATATTACTTCCTATACATGAATCTTATTCTCCGGACCATTCCGGAACTCCTCGTGATGTCCTGGATCCCATCCGAGACTCCGAACAAAACTTCGAACTCCATTCCATATTCCATATCTACTCAAACGACATCAAACCTTAAGTGTGTCACCCTACGGTTCGTGAACTATGCAGACATGGTTGAGACTTCTCTCCGACCAATAACCAATAGCGGGACCTGGAGATCCATAATGGCTCCCACATATTCAACGATGAATTTAGTGATCGATTGAACCATTTACATACGATACCGATTCCCTTTGTCACGCGATATATTACTTGTCCGAGGTTTGATCATCGGTATCACGATACCTTGTTCAACCTCGTCTCTGACAAGTACTCTTTACTCGTACCGTGGTATGTGGTCTCTTATGAACCATTCATATGCTTGCAAGCCATTTAGACGACATTCCACCGAGAGGGCCCAGAGTATATCTATCCGTCATCGGGATGGACAAATCCCACTCGTTGATCCATATGCCTTAAGCTCATACTTTCCGGATACCTAATCCCACCTTTATAACCACCCATTTACGCAGTGGCGTTTGATGTAATCAAGGTACCCTTCCGGCATAAGTGATTTACATGATCTCATGGTCGAAAGGACTTGGTAACTATGTATCGAAAGCTTATAGCAAATGAACTTAATGACGTGATCCTTATGCTACGCTTATTTGGGTGTGTCCATTACATCATTCACATAATGACATAACCTTGTTATTAATAACATCCAATGTTCATGATCACGAAACCTTGATCATCTATTAATCAACAAGCTAGTTATTCAAGAGGCTTACTAGGGACTCCTTGTTTGTTTACACAACACACATGTATCAATGTTTCGGTTAATACAATTATAGCATGGTATGTAAACATTTATCATAAACACAAAGATATATAATAACCATTTTATTATTGCCTCTTGGGCATATCTCCAACAGTCTCCCACTTGCACTAGAGTCAATAATCTAGTTTACATTTGTAAAGATATAACACCTTGGCCTTCTGGTGCTTTATCATATTATGCTGTCAGGAGAGGTTTTAGTCAACGGATCTGACACGCTCAGAAACGTATGTATTCTGCAATTCATTTGCGTCTCAACGCATCACTCATTTTCCAAATGAGTCGACATATATGCTTAGTCCTCGGGTGGAACCTTAATTCCGCGGTCTGAAATATGTCACTAATATTGTCATACACAATATAGCTTCAAACTGACACTATCGGAACTACACCAAGTTCTCAAAGAACTTTTTGACTTAACATCTTTAGTCATTGTCAAAACAATGACATACTCTATCTTCGTTTGTAGAATCCGTCACAATATTTAGAACTCTTCTAAATCTAGCATTGTGCTACCTTTTAAACAATACTTAGCCTAATTGAGATTTGAAATTCATTTTTATATGTGACCAAACTAATATCGGTGCAACACTTTACAGCGATTTGTTTGTCATTACCCCATACAAAACTATATATATATCCTTGGTTCTTCTAAAGTACTCAAGGATATTCTTACTGTCGTCCAATGATCATCACATGAATCATTCTGGTATATGCTCATAACACTTTTAGAGCACAGGACATCCGATTATGTACATATTATGCGTGATCTATAATCACTCATGTGTTTTTACTCATTGAGTGTCGTATACACTCAAGTCTTGTTAATCCTTCAGATGAAAAGAACACCTTCTTAATATTGAACTACTTCAATATTCATTCTATGTACTATGACTTAAACTTATTATGTGTTTCAATCTATATTCATAGATCTTGACACTAAATATGTTTCAGTCCATATCCTTTCATTGAAGCTAATTCTCAATGAAACCTTTTAATCAATTATATAATTACACTATTTATAATCAACGATATGTCAGCTACATAAAGTATTACAAATATGTCTCAGCGCTCCCACATAATTTCTTGCAAATGCAAGCACCTTCATCGTTTCTGACGAAATTAAAAACTCTTTGACTATTTCATCCGGTGAAGATTCCAACTCCGCAATACTCACTTCATCCAATTGAAGTTCGTATTCTTATCTAGTATTCTACGGACTAGCAAAACTCATGGTTGTATCTTGTATACACCTTTAATACACACTTCTGTTAAGTAATATATTTTGCTATCCTACTAGCATATCTCATAAAAGAAATATGTAGTGATTACTAGAATAATCCACATAGACTATAAGCATTGCTACGGAAGATCTAATCTTATCGTAGTCAACTCTTTGAACTTTGTCGTAAACAACTTTTCGACAAGTCGTGCTTATTTAAGGATATTTCATCCAAGTCCATCAATTTCATAGATTCATTTACTTTCAAAAAGTATTCACCTATCTTGGATTTCATGGCGCATAGCCATTTTAACGGAGTTAGGGCCCATCATAACTTCTTTGTATGTAGTTGGTTTATCATTGTTCAAAAACAATCCTTTGTTCACAAATCATTTATTTGATCACAAAGTAAACCAAACCTACAAGGTTCAATAGGTACTTCGATCTCCATGGCTAAAACACTTTCTAGTCATGGGAGCCATGATCATCGTGGCCGCTTCCGGAACCATTTCCGATGCTGCGCTACTCTGATCATTATGCTCAGGTTCATAAACCTTATCAAGTTATATTGTCCTCCCACTCAAATATTTCGCTAGAAAACAATTTCTTGGAAATAAGCAAGTAACATTAACAAACACTTTTGTCTTTTACTTCATAGTGGAAAGAATTCCCAATCAATTCTCTGGGATAACCAACAAAGACATTCATCCGATTTTGGTTGTAAACTCATTTACTTATGCTATGCATACCAAAATTTAAGTAAAGACTATTAGGGTTCATACCCATGCCATAACTCGTATGGTGTCATTTCAACGGATCATGATGATGCTCTATTTAGTGTAAAAGTGGTAGTCTCTAAAGCATAATCCACAAAAATATAATGGCGTCATTTTATATTATCTCATCATTAATCAAACAAAGTTTGGATACATCTCTCGGATACTCCATCATCATTATGATACTCCAATAAATGTGAGTTGTAGAATAATTTCATAACTCTCTTAGATGTTCGCTAAAACTCGTAATTCAAATATTTCCACCATGATCCAATCATAGATATTTGACTTTTCTATTACGATGATTTCCACTTCATGCTGAACTTTATTTGAATCCATTCAAATGTTTCAAACTTCTTCCTTATCGAATATATCCACAAATATATACTCAATTCATTGTTGGAAGTTTTCATGAAGTAGAAGAATCTCCCGCACACAACTATGCCCAGTGAACCACATACATCATCATGTATGTGTCCACTAAGTTAGTTGCCCGTTCAACTCTTGGCCTATAAACGGTATTTCAGTCATTCTCTTTAGAAAAGATTTGCAAGCACCAAACGATTCAAAAATAAAATGACTCCAAAAATCCATCTGCATGGAGTTTCTTCATGCATTCCTTTCCAACATGACCTAAATGGCGGTTCCACAAATAAGTGGAATTCAAATCATTTGCCTTATGGCATTTTAGCGTCAGTGTTATGTATGTGTGTTTCACCATTAAGATTTATAATAACTTATCCATCGTACATGGAGTAATGTCATAATTTGAACAACTCATTGTTTTCATTTGACTAGAGAAAAATAACAATTATTAAGTTCTTTATTATAAATTCTAAGGGCTAGGTAGAATGCCAACGACAAACATAATAACACTTTATTATGTTCCGTACGTGCATTATTACCATATTCCTTATCGATCACTTAGGCCATTGTATTCTTGTATTGTGTTGTATTGTATGACATATCATACCAACCAATCTGGTACAAATACCCAAGAATTTCATTGTGTGACAAAACAAGGAATACATCCATAACATGTATATCATGTATATACACCTGAGTTAGACTTTCTAGTCTTTTCTTTCTTTCTGCCAAAATATCTTTTATAGTTTCTCTTTTAGTTTTCCTAATTCTCTGAAAACACTTCACCTTCAATAACTTCTAGGTCCATTGGTCAAATACCAATAACCTTAAGGTTCTTTTGAAGTTGATCATCATATGACAAGTGTTCTAGATTTCACTATTAGTAACTTTGTAATATGATGAACAATTTCACTCATAATTTTATCCATCATATCATGACGACTTTCCGAGACCATGTCTGTACATGCTAGGATCGTAAAGTTTAACCTTAGTATTCGCATGTGCAAATCTGGCTTGCACCCGTTGTATGCACTCGTGGAATCTATAACACCCGATCATCACGAGATGCTTCGAAACGACGAGTCTTAGCAACGGTGCATACTAAAGACGATCACTTCATGGATATGCGAATATTGTTAGTGCCCCAATAGCTGGAGGATTGGGACGCCTGGCGTCTTCAACCTTTGTACATTCCCATAAAACTTATGAGTTTATGTACTCTCACAAAATTATATTCTATCACCTTGCAATAAGGTCTTAGATATCACATATATCTTATACCTCGCTTATTTCTGGAAAAAAATTTCTAGCTCCTTACTTTAATTTCAAACGGATTTGAACTTCAAGTTTCATGGAGACAAGATGATTTTAGGTACTAATTGAAACCATTGTTCTTTGAATCAACAATGTGAGGTTTACTAAAAGTTTGCAATAGGACTTAATCATTTCTTGATTCTTTAACAATACGGTACCAGTCCGTAAAGTTATTAGTCAGACTTAACAGCATTTCAATCTCAATTACAAGACTAACGCATGGTAGAAAACGGATGCCAATTCTACAAATTTAATTCAAAATACTATTCAGACTATGTTCATGATAATTAGTTCAAGTTTTAATCTAATTACTAATGAACTCCCACTTAATACAACATCCCTCATAGTTGTTAAGTGGCACACAATCCACATCCACTACACCAAAACCGATCATCACGTGAGATGATGTAGCTTCAATGGTGAACATCAACATGTTGATCATATCATCCATATGACTCGTGCTCAACCTTCCGGTTTCCGTTGTCCCGAGGCCATGTTTGTACATGCTAGGCTCGTCAAGCAAACCCAAGTATTCCGCATGTGTAAACATGGCTTACACCCGTTGTATGTGAACGTTGAGTCTATCACATCCGATCATCACGAGATGCTTCGAAACGATGAACTGTAGCAACGGTGCATACGAGGGAAGAACACTTTATTATCTTGATATTAATGTGAGGGATCATCTTATAATGCTACCGTCACGATCTAAGCAAAATAAGATGCATAAAGGATTAACATCACATGCAATTCATATGTGATATGATATGGCCCTTTAGTCTTTGCGCCTTTGATCTTCATCTCCAAAGCACGGACATGATCTCCATCATCAACGGGCATGATCTCCATCATCGTCGGCGTAGCGTCAAGGTCCATGGAGCCGTCTTCATGGTTGTTCACCGTGTGTAGCAACTATTACAACTACTTTGAAACAATACTACAACATGAAATATAAAGACAACCATAAGGCTCCTGCCGGTTGCCACAATACAATAATGATCATCTCATACATATTCATCATCACATCATGGCCATATCACATCACCAAACCCTGCAAAAACAAGTTAGACGCCTCTAATTTGGTTTGCATATTTTACGTGGTTTAGTGTTTTCGAGCAAGATCCAATCTACCTACGAACATGAACCACAATGGTGATACTATTGTTGTCAATAGAAAGAGTAAATTGGATCTTCACTATAGTGGGAGAGACAGACACCCGCAAAGCCACTTATGCAATACAAGTTGCATGTCGAACGTGGAGCAAGTCTCATGAACGCGGTCATGTAAAGTTAGCCCGGTCCGCTTCATCCCACTATGCCGCAACATGCAAAGTACACGAACTAAAGACAACAAAAGCATCAACGCCCACAAAACAATTGTGTTCTACTCGTGCAACCAATCTATGCATAGACACGGCTCTGATACCACTGTTGGGATTCGTAGCATAGAAAACAAAAATTTTCCTACCGCAAGAACGAAAACCAAGCCAAGATCTAATCTAGTAGATGGTAGCAACGAGGAGATGATGAGACTAACCCTCGAAGATTCGCAAAGCTTAACGAGATTAGATCTCGGGGTGGATATAGACGATCACTTGTCGCTTGCAAAAGCGCGTAGAAGATCTTGATCTCGACGGTGCCACAATCGGGCAGCACCTCCGTACTCGGTCACACGTTCGGTGTTGATGAAGACGACGTCCTTCTCCCTGTTCCGACGGGCAGCGGAAGTAGTAGATCCTCCTCGGAATCCCGGCAAGCACGACGGCGTGGTGGCGGTGGTGGTGGAGAACTCCGGCAGGGCTTCGCCTAAGCGTATGCGGGAGTTGCGGTGGAGGAGGAGGCGGCTAGGGTTTGGGGAGAGGCTAGGGTTTGGGGCGCCGGCCTCAAGGGTGCGGCCAACTGTGGGTCTTGGGTTCCGGCCATGGGGGGGGCAAGGTGGGAGGCAAGAGTGGCCGGCCCCTCCCCTATGCTCCTCATTATATAGGTGGAAGCCCCAAGAGTTGGATCCCAAGTCTTCGAATAAGACCCCAAAAGCAAACCTACCTTTGGTGGGAAACATACCCAAGGAGGAAGTCCTACTCAAGGTGGGACTCCCACCTTTCCTTGGTGGGGGGTGGCCGGCCACCACAGGTGGAGTCCACCTGGGACTCCTCCCTCTAGGGTTTGGCCGGCCATGGTTGTGGAGTCCCTCCGGGACTCCACCTTCCATAGTGCGTTTCTTCTGGACTTTTCTAGAACCTTCCATAAATACACCGGATCATTTCCAAACTTGGAATATGACTTCCTATACATGAATCTTATTCTCCGGACCATTCCGGAACTCCTCGTGACGTCTTGGATCCCATCCGAGACTCCGAACAAAATTTCGAACTCCATTCCATATTCCATATCTACTCAAACGACATCAAACCTTAAGTGTGTCACCCTACGGTTCGTGAACTATGCAGACATGGTTGAGACTTCTCTCCGACCAATAACCAATAGCGGGACCTGGAGATCCATAATGGCTCCCACATATTCAACGATGACTTTAGTGATCGATTGAACCATTTACATATGATACCAATTCCCTTTGTCACGCGATATATTACTTGTCCGAGGTTTGATCATCGGTATCACGATACCTTGTTCAACCTCGTCTCTGACAAGTACTCTTTACTCGTACCGTGGTATGTGGTCTCTTATGAACCATTCATATGCTTGCAAGCCATTTAGACGACATTCCACCGAGAGGGCCCAGAGTATATCTATCCGTCATCGGGATGGACAAATCCCACTCGTTGATCCATATGCCTCAAGCTCATACTTTCCGGATACCTAATCCCACCTTTATAACCACCCATTTACGCAGGTGGCGTTTGATGTAATCAAGGTACCCTTCCGGCATAAGTGATTTACATGATCTCATGGTCGAAAGGACTTGGTAACTATGTATCGAAAGCTTATAGCAAATGAACTTAATGACGTGATCTTATGCTACGCTTATTTGGGTGTGTCCATTACATCATTCACATAATGACATAACCTTGTTATTAATAACATCCAATGTTCATGATCATGAAACCTTGATCATCTATTAATCAACAAGCTAGTTATTCAAGAGGCTTACTAGGGACTCCTTGTTTGTTTACACAACACACATGTATTAATGTTTCGGTTAATACAATTATAGCATGGTATGTAAAAATTTATCATAAACACAAAGATATATAATAACCATTTTATTATTGCCTCTTGGGCATATCTCCAACAGCCAGGCCTGCCATCGATGCCGCCACGGCACCAGACGACTCCACCATCCTGCGCGAGTCACCATGCCGCGGCGACTTGATGACGCCGACACAGCGAAAGCACACCGCTCCACCTCAGCACCACCGCCATCCGTTGTCTGCTCCAAAAACGATGCCCCCAACAGGGAGAACGGCGTTGCGCGCCGCCATCGTCCGATCCGGGAGACCCGGGTCTAGGGTTTCCCCCGGAGCAGCCCAGGCGAAGAAACACAGGCTGCAGAGACAATGCCTTCAACAAGGTAACGATGAAGCACGCCGCCATCATCCGCCAAGACCGAAGTCTGGCCGGCTTTCACCGGCAGCTGCGCCTCGCCATCGGGAGCTAGGTGACGGATCGCAAGATCCGCCACGGCTAGCCACACAACTAGCCGATCTCCTCCGGCGAGAGAGAAGACCACCACCGCGATGCCACGGTCAGCGGCACCTGACGCCCGCTGATACGTCTCCAACGTATCGATAATTTCTTATGTTCCATGCCACTTTATTGATGATACCTACATGTTTTATGCACATTATATGTCATATTTATGCATTTTCTGGAACTAACCTATTAACAAGATGCCGAAGAGCCAGCTTCTGTTTTCTGCTGTTTTTGGTTTCGAAATCCTAGTAAGGAAATATTCTCGGAATTGGACGAAATCTTCGCCCGTGGTCCTATTTTTGCACGGAGCTTCCGGAAGACCGAAGAGGGAAGGAAGTGGGGCCACGAGGCGCCGACACCATAGGCCGGCGCGGCCCGGGCCCTGGCCGCGCCGACCTAGGGTGTGGGGCCCTCGTGTGGCCCCCGCGTTGCCCTTCCGCCTACTTAAAGCCCCCGTCGCGAAACCCCCGGCATCGAGAGCCACGATATGGAAAACCTTCCGGAGACGCCGCCGCCGCGAATCCCATCTCGGGGGATTCAGGAGATCGCCTCCGGCACCCTGCCGGAGAGGGGATTCATCTCCCGGAGGACTCTTCATCGCCATGATCGCCTCCGGAGTGATGAGTGAGTAGTTCACCCCTGGACCATGGGTCCATAGCAGTAGCTAGATGGTCGTCTTCTCCTTGTTGTGCTTCATTGTTGGATCTTGTGAGCTGCCTAACATGATCAAGATCATCTATATGTAATTCTATATGTTGTGTTTGTCGGGATCCGATGGATAGAGAATACTATGTTATGGTGATTATCAATCTATTGTTTATGTGTTGTTTATGATCTTGCATGCTCTCCGTTATTAGTAGAGGCTCGGCCAAGTTTTTGCTCTTAACTCCAAGAGGGGGTATTTATGCTCGATAGTGGGTTCATGCCTTCATTGACACCTGGGATCGTGACGAGTAGGTTCTAAGGTTGTGATGTGCTGTTGCCACTAGGGATAAAACATTGATGCTATGTCTAAGGATGTAGTTGTTGATTACATTACGCACCATACTTAATGCAATTGTCTCGTTGCTTAGCAACTTAATACTGAATGGGGTTCGGATGATAACCTCGAAGGTGGACTTTTTAGGCATAGATGCGGTTGGATGGCGGTCTATGTACTTTGTCGTAATGCCCAATTAAATCTCACTATATTTATCATATCATGTATATGCATTGTTATGCCCTTCTCTATTTGTCAATTGCCCGACTGTAATTTGTTCACCCAACATGCTTTTATCTTATGGGAGAGACACCTCTAGTGAACTGTGGACCCCGGTCCTATTCTTTACATAGCATACAATCTACTGCAATTGTGTTTCTACTGTTTTCTTTGCAAACAATCATCTTCCACACAATACGGTTAATCCTTTGTTACAGACAAGCCGGTGAGATTGACAACCTCACTATTTCGTTGGGGCAAAGTACTTTGGTTGTGTTGTGCAGGTTCCACGTTGGCGCGGAATCCCTGGTGTTGCGCCGCATCACATTTCGCGACCATCAACCTTCAACGTGCTTCTTGGCTCCTCCTGGTTCGATTCAACCTTGGTTTCTTTCTGAGGGAAAACTTGCCACTGTGCGCATCATACCTTCCTCTTGGGGTTCCCAACGGACGTGTACATTTACGCGCATCAAGCACTGTTTTCTGGCGCCGTTGCCGGGGAGATCAAGACACGCTGCAAGGGGAGTCTCCACTTCTCAATCTCTTTACTTTGTTTTTGTCTTGCTTTATTTTATTTACTACTTTGTTTGCTGCACTTAAACAAAACACACAAAAAATTAGCTGCTTTACTTTCTGTCTTGTTTACTAGCTCTATATCAAAAACACAAAAAAATTAGTTACTTGCATTTAATTTATTTTGTTATCATGTCTAGTCCTGTACTTGTTTTTATTTTCACTAGTTAGGCTTAATGGAAAACAACAAAAAAATTAGAGATCTATATGAACTTTATCTTGAGTTAGGACATGATGTGTTTGAAGAGAAAATTAAAAAACCCATGGAACTTTGTTTACAAAATAGTTGTAGCAATGTTATTAGCATGAACTCTTTGAACACCATTATTGCTAAAGCTATGGAAGAATTTAAGCTTCGGGAAGCTGGCTTTGATGAGCATGATATTTTTAGTCCCCCAAGCATGGAGGAGAAAATTTACTTTGATGATACTTTACCTCCTATATATGATGCTTGCAATAATAAATATGATATTTTTAGTCCACCTACTATTGAGGAGAAAATTAATTATGATTACAATATGCCTCCTATATATGATGATTATGGTGATGAGAATAATGATAGTTATTTTATTGAATTTGCTCCCACTACAACTAATAAAATTGATCATGCTTATGTGGAGAGTAATAATTTTATGCATGTGGCTCATGACAAGAATGTTTTATGTGATAGTTATATTGTTGAGTTTGTTCATGATGCTACTGAAAACTATTATGAGAGAGGGAAACATGGTTATATGCATCTTAATAATATTAAGTTTCCCCTCTTTATGTTGAGAATCTTGAAATTGCACTTGTGTTGCTTTTCTATGCTTGCCACTTTGTTCTTCATGAATCTATTTGTGTACAAGATTCCTTTTCATAGGAAGTGGGTTAGGCTTAAATGTGTTCTGAATTTGCTTCTTGATGCTCTCTTTTGCTTCAACTCTTATTACTGAGCCCATCTTAATGGCTATAAAGAAAGAACTTCTTGGGAGATAACCCATGTGTTTATTTTACTACAGTAATTTTTTGTTTTGTTGAGTCTTGGAAGTTGTTTACTACTGTAGCAACCTCTCCTTATCATGTTTTTGTGCCAAGTAAAGTTTCTATGTCAAAGTTGATGTTATATTTGGGATCGCTGCGCAGAAACAGCATTGCTGTCTGTCACGAATCTGGGCACAAGTCTCTGTAGAGAATTCGAAAAAATATGCCAATTTACGAGCGTGATCGTCAGATATGTACGCAACTTTCATTAGTTTTGAGTTTTTCCATTTGAGCAAGTCTGGTGCCAGCTTTAAATTCGTCTTTACGGACTGTTCTGTTTTTGACAGATTCTGCCTTTTATTTCGCATTGCCTCTTTTGCTATGTTGGATTCATTTCTTTGATCCATTAATGTCCAAGTAGCTTTATGCAATGTCCAGAAGTGTAAAGAATGTTTGTGTCACCTCTGAATGTGTGAATTATTAATTGTGCATTAACCCTCTAATGAGTTTGCTTGAAGTTTGGTGTGAAGGAAGGTTTCAAGGGTCAAGAGAGGAGAATGATATACTATGATCAAGAGGAGTGAAAGCTCTAAGCTTGGGGATGCCCCGGGGTTCACCCCTGCATATTTTAAGAAGACTCAAGCGTCTAAGCTTGTGGATGCCCAAGGCATCCCCTTCTTCATCGACAACATCATCGAGGTTCCTCCCCGAAACTATATTTTTATTCAATCACATCTTGTGTTCTTTACTTGGAGCGTCGGTTTGTTTTTGTTTTTGTTTTTGTTTGAATAAAATGGATCCTATCATCCACTTTGTGGGAGAGAGACACGCTCCGCTGTTGCATATGGACAAATATGTCCTTAGGCTTTACTCATAATGTTCATGGCGAAGTTTCTTCTTCGTTAAATTGTTATATGGTTGGAATTGGAAAATGCTACATGTAGTAATTCTAAAATGTCTTGGATAATGTGATACTTGGAAATTGTTGTGCTCATGTTTAAGCTCTTGCATCATATGCTTTGCACCCATTAATGAAGAAATACATAGAGCTTGCTAAAATTTGATTTGCATATTTGGTCTCTCTAAGGTCTAGATAATATCTAGTATTGAGTTTTGAACAACAAGGAAGACGGTGTAGAGTCTTATAATGTTTACAATATGTCTTTTATGTGAGTTTTGCTGCACCTGTTCATCCTTGAGTTTGCTTCAAATAACCTTGCTAGCCTAAACCTTGTATCGAGAGGGAATACTTCTCATGCATCCAAAATCCTTGAGCCAACTACTATGCCATTTGTGTCCACCATACCTACCTACTACATGGTATTTCTCCGCCATTCCAAAGTAAATTGCTTGAGTGCTACCTTTAAAATTCCATCATTCACCTTTGCAATATATAGCTCATGGGACAAAATAGCCTAAAAAACTATCGTAGTATTGAATATGTACTTATGCACTTTATATTTTATTAAGTTGCTTGTTGTGCGATAACCATGCTTACGGGGAACGCCATCAACTATTGTTGAATATCATGTGAGTTGCTATGCATGTCCGTCTTGTCCGAAGGATCTATCATTTTAGTGGTTGGAGCATGCAAAATTGTTAGAGAAGAACATTGGGCCGCTAACTAAAGCCATGAATCATGGTTGAAGTTTCAGTTTTGGACATATATCCTCAATCTCATATGAGAATAATAATTGTTGCTACATGCTTATGCATTTAAGAGGAGTCCATTATCTGTTGTCCATGTTGTCCCGGTATGGATGTCTAAGTTGAGAATAATCAAAAGCGAGAAATCCAAAATGCGAGCATTCTCCTTAGACCTTTGTACAGTGTGGCATGGAGGTACCCCTTTGTGACACTTGGTTGAAACATGGCATGCAAAGATCCGGTAGTCCAAGCTAAGTAGGACGAGGTGCGGGCACTATTAGTATACTATGCATGAGGCTTGCAACTTGTAAGATATAATTTACATAACTCATATGCTTTATTACTACCGTTGACAAAATTGTTTCATGTTTTCAAAATAAAAGCTCTAGCACAAATACAGCAATCGATGCTTTCCTCTTTGAAGGACCATTCTTTTACTTTTATTGTTGAGTCAGTTTACCTATCTCCTTCCACCTTAAGAAGCAAAAACTTGTGTGAACTGTGCATTGATTCCTACATACTTGCATATTGCACTTGTTATATTACTTTATGTTGACAATATCCATGAGATATACATGTTATAAGTTGAAAGCAACCGCTGAAACTTAATCTTCCTTTGTGTTGCTTCAACACCTTTACTTTGATTTATTGCTTTATGAGTTAACTCTTATGCAAGACTTATTGATGCTTGTCTTGAAGTACTATTCATGAAAAGTCTTTGCCATATGATTCACTTGTTTACTCATGTCATTACTTTTGTTTTGATCGCTGCATTCATTACATATGTTTATAAATAGTATGATCAAAATTATGATGGCATGTCACTTCAAAAATTATCTTTGTTATCGTTTTACCTGCTCGGGACGAGCAGAACTAAGCTTGGGGATGCTGATACGTCTCCAACGTATCGATAATTTCTTATGTTCCATGCCACTTTATTGATGATACCTACATGTTTTATGCACATTATATGTCATATTTATGCATTTTCCGGAACTAACCTATTAACAAGATGCCGAAGAGCCGCTTGCTTGTTTTCTGCTGTTTTTGGTTTCATAAATCCTAGTAAGGAAATATTCTCGGAATTGGACGAAATCTTCGCCCGTGGTCCTATTTTTGCACGGAGCTTCCGGAAGACCGAAGAGGGAAGGAAGTGGGGCCACGAGGCGCCGACACCATAGGCCGGCGCGGCCCGGGCCCCGGCCGCGCCGACCTAGGGTGTGGGGCCCTCGTGTGGCCCCCGCGTTGCCCTTCCGCCTACTTAAAGCCCCCGTCGCGAAACCCCCGAGCACGAGAGCCACGATACGGAAAACCTTCCGGAGACGCCGCCGCCGCGAATCCCATCTCGGGGGATTCGGGAGATCGCCTCCGGCACCCTCGCCGGAGAGGGGATTCATCTCCCGGAGGACTCTTCATCGCCATGATCGCCTCCGGAGTGATGAGTGAGTAGTTCACCCCTGGACCATGGGTCCATAGCAGTAGCTAGATGGTCGTCTTCTCCTTGTTGTGCTTCATTGTTGGATCTTGTGAGCTGCCTAACATGATCAAGATCATCTATATGTAATTCTATATGTTGTGTTTGTCGGGATCCGATGGATAGAGAATACTATGTTATGGTGATTATCAATCTATTGTTTATGTGTTGTTTATGATCTTGCATGCTCTCCGTTATTAGTAGAGGCTCTGGCCAAGTTTTTGCTCTTAACTCCAAGAGGGGGTATTTATGCTCGATAGTGGGTTCATGCCTTCATTGACACCTGGGATCGTGACGATGAAGTTCTAAGGTTGTGATGTGCTGTTGCCACTAGGGATAAAACATTGATGCTATGTCTAAGGATGTAGTTGTTGATTACATTACGCACCATACTTAATGCAATTGTCTGTTGCTTAGCAACTTAATACTGAATGGGGTTCAGATGATAACCTGAAGGTGGACTTTTTAGGCATAGATGCAGTTGGATGGCGGTCTATGTACTTTGTCGTAATGCCCAATTAAATCTCACTATATTTATCATATCATGTATATGCATTGTTATGCCCTTCTCTATTTGTCAATTGCCCGACTGTAATTTGTTCACCCAACATGCTTTTATCTTATGGGAGAGACACCTCTAGTGAACTGTGGACCCCGGTCCTATTCTTTACATAGCATACAATCTACTGCAATTGTGTTTTACTGTTTTCTTTGCAAACAATCATCTTCCACACAATACGGTTAATCCTTTGTTACAGCAAGCCGGTGAGATTGACAACCTCACTATTTCGTTGGGGCAAAGTACTTTGGTTGTGTTGTGCAGGTTCCACGTTGGCGCCGGAATCCCTGGTGTTGCGCCGCATCACATTTCGCGACCATCAACCTTCAACGTGCTTCTTGGCTCCTCCTGGTTCGATTCAACCTTGGTTTCTTTCTGAGGGAAAACTTGCCACTGTGCGCATCATACCTTCCTCTTGGGGTTCTCAACGGACGTGTACATTTACGCGCATCACCCGCCACCTGCCACGAGGTCGGCGCCGTCACCACCATCGCCATCCAGGGCCGCCGCCCTTGGTGCCGTGATCCCAGCTCTCGAGGAGGAGCAGCACGAGATCCACCGCCATCCCACCCGCCCGGCCATGCCAAGGCAAGGAAGGAGGAGAGGACCGCGCCAGGGTTCGGGGCCGCGCCGCCGCCCCCATTACTGCCCTCCCGGTGAGGCCACGGCGAGGAACGACGGAGAGGGCTGCGCCGCCATGGCCAGGGCCGCGCCGCCGCCCCCAACACCACCCGCCCGCGTCGCCATCAACCAGAACCGGGACCATCCCCCCGGCGCGAAGGCGTGCCTCCTACCGCCGCACCAGGGGACCACGCGAGGATCCCCGCCGCCCCCATCACCGGTCGCGCCAGGCTTCGTCGTCGGCGGCCTCTGGGGACGACGAGGAGGATAGGGGAGGGGGAGGGAAAGGCGGCGGCGGCTAGGGTTCGCCCGAGTCGCCCTTGGAGGAGGACGACCCGTGCGTCTCTTTCTCTCAAAAAAAAAGCGTACCACCTGTAAACATTAATAATATGGAAGGTAGATTAATTACTACATACACCACCTAATGAATATAGTATTTGCACATTCAGTAGTACAACATAAGCCCTCTTTTACCAACTTTTCCTTTGGGTTTTTCTAGTTAGATAAAAGTTTGTTCATTTCTAACATTCTATATTTTTGTAGGTCGAGTTGCCATGTGAAACCGCTGAAGTTTCATTGGTCATATAGGGGTCTAAATTTTGACAAAAAAAATCATGAATTGTGGTCTTCCTATTTTCTTTCCACATGCATAGAATTCCAACCACACATCAGGTTTTTTTTTAAATTTCCAGTTATACCAACAAAAGTTTGCCAAAAATTTGAGCACCGAGAACACTTTAACCTACAAAAGATAATAAAAATTATGACAAGTAATATTATATTTTTTTCTAGTGGTTCAATTAGAATTCTACCAAAATTCAAGAAACATTCACTGATGTGTCTGAATAATTAAAATTTACAAAATTCCGAGAATTTCATAACTTGCATGGGCCGGTGATCTTGTTTGTTAAGAAATCACTGTCTCTGGGTCAAACCACCGAAATTGTGTTGAATTTAATTGCGGGACCTTTGTTTTATGTAGTTTTTACACCATTCTTTCCATGCAAATTAGGCACATACAATCATCCGCCTACAAGCAATCAATATTGGTGTAGGTTCGTTGTTATATATTGCCTACTACCAGCCGGGATCTGTAATGTACCACAACTCATTCGTAGACAATTTTAACATTACTATGTAGCACTTGAAATTCAAATTGCGCTCAAATTAATTGATCGTGGGAGAATCAACCTGTGGTTGGATGGTTTGGAGGGCCATGTTACCTCTACCCCAACATAGTTCAAGCCTCAGATTTGACGGTGTCTTATAAAGGCAGTTTTTTTTTTTTCATTGGAAGGCAACGTTTCCGTGGATAGCAAGGTGTGTGTGGTGATTTTATTAGCCTCATTACTCGCCGTAATAGTTTTTTTTGGACTCAGACTCTCGAAGGTGCTCATTGAGGTAGGGTGTGCATACGTGCATTCATAGGGATGCATTTATGTGCGTATATGTCTGCGATTGTACTTTGTTTTGGAAAAAAAAACATGGCAAAAAGGTAAGCAATCTAGTTGGACGTGCATATACTTGGGTCCGGTAGCTAGATACTACTGAGATACGAAGATAATCTGCTTGTGATACTAGGCAGGAGAGTTCGATCGGCATCAGATGCCGTTGAGCCCTCGCCGTCAACAACACATGATGGGTTATACTGAAAGCGTATCTCAAACTATACTGCTATCACGTTCCACCGCCTTTCCTCGATCAGTACCAGCCAACGGATTTGCTAATACCAGCCGGCGGGTCTATGGATCTCGACTGATCTGGAACCTGATCTGATCACGTTTTGGAGGCATGGACATGCGCGGCGACATGACATGTCCACCCGTTCTTCCGGAGAAGTACCAACAACTACGCAGCCCTGAAAACGATGATGAATCATTGGCACACGTACGCCATGTGTTCTTCTTGTCTCATGCACGGCTGCTACGCCTACCGCCGACGCAGGAGCACACTCTCGTCCTAGTCTACCGAGCTTAATCTTCGGAAGAGAAGATAGACGTATACATGTGTACAATCATCTTGAGAGTTGAGGAAACGGAATGACGCGGTACATTATTGACCATCAGTCAGTGGTCTTCATCACCGTCTTGTCAGAAGCTCGCCTGCCCCGGTTTCGCCTTGCGCACACAGATCAGACGTAGGCACGTGCGACGCCGGCGCCATGGATGGCACGGCGCCCCGGCGTGGGTGCGTAGCTTGCTGCTAGCTGCACCATCACGGGCTAGATCGGGTTCGCCTTTGCAACGTGTCTTCTGCGTGCGGCCGACGGCTGTTGCCAAGAAAAAATTGGAAGGAGCGACGGCGATGCGATTCTTTCAGCTTTGCCGGCGACAAACGGCGGCTGGGCTTGCCTTCGCGCTAGGGCGCTGCACATGAGAGTCACCTTCATTTCCGGCGGCGTGCGCACAGTCAAAACCGTGGGCGGACACGCCGGTTTCTGTACTGATGGCCTGATGCTGTTCCGGCTGGAGCCCGGAGTAGTGGGAGAAAATTGAAAAGATCACCACAATTGGGTAAACTTTACAAAAGACCGCAAACACGGGATACATTTTCTTGGAAAGATCACCGGTATTGAGCCATACCGTTTTATTTGAGAGAATAGAGGCTTTATTGATTAAACCACATCAATGTAAAGAGGTTTCCGGATACAATCCATAACAGAATGAAAATAGCACTGATTCATCTGATTAGGTGCACTAACGATAATTCTAACCTGTCGGGTCCACTATCAAGCTAACGTGACAGTGGCGGAGGTGACAAACGTCAAAGAGTTCCAAATCACAAAACCCCGCCCCTTCTCGATGTTTGGTACCTGAAGCCATGGTAGGCTGCAACGGAAGTGACCCACCATTGACCGTGACCTCCATGGCTCCATCTTAGCAGCACGACGGAATCGGTGGGCTCGTTCGTCCGGTCCGGTTTTTAAAACTATGCCTCCATCTTAGCATCTTAGCAGCATGACGAAATCAGTGGACTCGGTCCGGTCCGGTTGTTAAAACTATGCCTCCATCTTAGCAGCACGACGCAATCGGTCGACTCTCGGCAGGCCCTTCCCAGTGTAGGGTGAGCTGCTGCTCGTGGAAGAGCCCTGCCGCCAAGCTCTACACATCATTTTGGCGTTTGAGTTGACAGAGCAAGGTGGGAGCTCTCCGGAGTCGAGGATCAACGACTTTCCGCAGAGGGGCACTTCCTATCCAAGGTTTGAAAGGAGTTGCAGGGATGGCGCGCCATCGACATGTCTTGCTCATCGTTGACGAAGACATGATCTAGAAGAACTTATCTGTATTTTTCTCTTTCTGTTGGATGTTTTTGTAAGAACTATGGTTCAATATTATCAGCTCCTTTCTCGCAAAAAAGAAGTATAAGGCTGGTGCCAATGGGGGCGGGAGTGGAGGCGCTACCGCCCAGCGCGGGGCGAGAGGCAGGCGGGAGAGGGGCGGGACGGTAGCGTCGGGCGGTGGCGCGGGCGCCCGGCGTTAGGGCGCGGTACCGCCCGCCTATAGCCCGCGTTGGAGGCGAGAGTGGGGCGAGAGGGAGGCGATAGCGGTGCTAGTGGGGGCGGTAGGGAGGCGCTAGTGGGGCGAGAGGGAGGCGAGAGCTCGCACTATAGCCCGTGCACTGGCACCGTGGGGTGAGAGTGAGGTGAGAGTGGGGTGAGAGTGAGAGAAAAGCTGACGTGGCGGGGCGGGAGGCGGGCGGTGCATTGGCACCAGCCTAAATGCATTGACTAGTCTTTTCTATTAGATATGCATTTTATCATATTGGTTAGAGGAGGCAGTTATTTCCTAATCTGTTTCAACATATCGGTTTTTTGATTACATTGCCTAAAGCGTGCAGTTCTATGGGCCCAACCTGTCAGAATAATCGTTAGCTCAAGTAATCACAAAGATCAGTGTTATCCGCAATGGTGGGACTTAATCCCGGTGGGTTTTCCTACAAGACTCAGTGTCGTTGTTGTAACCTCTATTAGACCTAAGATGCATTCACAAATGTCACACATGCGATGTCGATTTTAGATGATGTGCGTAGATGTGACGCCAGCGGACACAATTTTGATTGCGGCCACCGTCTTCATCAATCTTGTATGTGCAGTGTTTATCGCCAAAAAGTGAAATCATGTTTATCGGTTTTTATCGTGTAAGGCTTTGGTGAATAATTCAACTAAAAATATTTATCCATTAATTTGATGCAGAAGCCGATCGTACACCCTCCATTTCGACGTGAGAGCCAGCAAAGACCCGGTCCATCCATCTCCCCTACCATTAACCCAGCAAAGAAGAGTCCTAAAGGAACATGCTCCTGAAGACATGGATTAGATGGGATCAGCAAAAGAGGATTATCATGGATTGGGTGAGAGAGCTCTGGATCAACACAATCCCTATGTGGATCATATGCATGCTGGATTCATTCCCTCGTAATCGAACGAAGCCTTATGTGCCCGAGTACAATCCAATCCAGCACAAAACCGGTGCGAACCCTGTCAGGCTGTCACAGTTTTTTGTGTACGTACGGTTGTTGGTCCCGGAGGACCAGACTAGAGAAGGCAGTCCCTCCAAGAAGAGAGGACCAGGCTACGGCCGCAGACCGGAAGGCAAGTAGCTTGTCACTGCCGCGGTGGCAGACCACACACGATCGATCCCGCCGCCGCCAGGCTCCAGCTAGGCGTGCTGCCAACCTGCGCACCGCCGGCAGAACGGTACGGCAGGCGTCGCCATTCGTTGGCTCCCAGATGCACTGAATCAGGCATGCAGGCACCCTGAGTCAGCAAGCAACTTGATCCACTCGCGTAGGTCGACCGATCTCCTCCACATGAAGCTTGCGTTTCGTGTGCCCTGCCACGGACGACCTCGGTTTCCTTTTCTAAACCTCCATGTTTTCCTCTTGCTTCCCACCGTACGTACGTCTTGTTCTTGGTAAAGCAGGCCGGTGCCATGAGCCCCAGGGCCGAGCACAGCTTGGGTTCAGCATGCATTTCCCATGGATGTATATGTGTCTATCCGATGCGTGCCACCTTTTAGGCTGTATCTATCTCCATGAAAAATTAATCCACCTGGACTAATGGATGGATATGGCTAAATCTAGGGTAGCTCTCGCAGTACACTTGCGCTTGGCATTTGCCTCATTACAACCCATTTTTTTTCTCGAGTTTTAATTTTACTATATTGCTATTTTGGCGAGCTCTCTAACAGACAGAATAGTTTTTCGTGGGAAATAAGTTTAAAAGATTACACTCCAGCGCCAGTATTGATGCAGGCGGCGTGCCTAAGACCCGTGCCCCGCCGGTCCCGTAAATGTCATTGCCACCTCCATTAGTCGCGCTCCCAAGACCGCCGGCAGCCATAGCGAGTGTGATGCCATGGGGAAGTCTTGGCCGTGGAAGAAAAGCAAACGCGGCCACCAAGTCAGGTCCTCGCACGGCGTTCCGTCGTCCACCTCACCCTCCTGTGGACGCGGCGTGGTCTCTAAGGGAGACGCAGGCACTGTCGCGGGTTGGAGTGACATCCACCTTCCATCGGGCCGTCACCTCAACGTGCGGAGGGTGACGGTAACTCCTTGTCATGGGAAGGGTGGGAGCGACGCAACGAGATTCGACAGCATCCTGCCACCTGATCTCCAAGAAGACTCTGCCTATGTGCCCTCAGCTCGCAGGCGTGGGACATGTTCCACTCATGGGAATGAGACCCACGCCGCGGCGCCGCCTAGCTTGCTTCTCGATGAAGAGTGGGACTACAGTGAAGCCCCCGTGGTCAAGAAGGAGACGCAGTAGCAGAAGGAGCTGGTGAGTGGCGAGGACATCTTGAGCGAGTAGCCACGACATCCTCAACTACCTTTGCCTCCTCGATTGGGAGCGTGAGCAACTGGCAGCCTTCTTGAGTGACAATGAGCTCCTCGTCCAGATGCCCGATTTGTATGACGATGAAGCACTCAAGTTTGGCATGGTCGCGCCTGAGATAGAGTCCCTGCCCCAGTGGCAGAGCTTGGTTGTCCAGCCGAGGGAGTGATACGTCTCTAACGTATCTATAATTTCTTATGTTCCATGCTAGTTTTATCACAATACCTACATATTTTGTTCACACTTTATGATGTTTTGATGCATTTTCCGGCACTAACCTATTAACAAGATGCCGAAGAGGCAGTTCCTGTTTTCTGCTATTTTTGGTTTCAGAAATCCTACACAGGAAATATTCTCGGAATTGGACGAAACAAAAGCCCACGGTCTTATTTTTCCACGGAGTTTCCAGAAGACCGAAGAGGATACGAAGTGAGGCCACGAGGAGCCGCCACCATAGGGCGGCGCGACCAAGGAGGGGCCCGCGCCACCCTATGGGGTGGGCCCCTCGGGTGCCCCCTGCGCTGCCCTTCCGCCTACTTAAACTCTCCGTCGCGAAAACCCTAGTACCGAGAGCCACGATACGAGAAAAGTTACTGAGACGCCGCCGCCGCCAATCCCATCTCGGGGATTCTCGGAGATCGCCTTCGGCACCCCCGCCGGAGAGGGGAATCATCACCGGAGGGCTCTACATCACCATGCCCGCCTCCGGACCGATGCGTGAGTAGTTCATCCTTGGACTATGGGTCCATAGCAGTAGCTAGATGGTTGTCTTCTCCTCTTGTGCTATCATGTTTAGATCTTGTGAGCTGCCTAACATGATCAAGATCATCTATTTGTAATGCTACATGTTGTGTTTGGTGGGATCCGATGAATATGGAATACTATGTCAAGTTGATTATTGATCTATCTTATATGTGTTGTTTATGTTCTTGCATGCTCTCCGTTGCTAGTAGAGGCTCTGGCCAAGTTGATACTTGTAACTCCAAGAGGGAGTATTTATGCTCGATAGTGGGTTCATGCCTCCATTGAATCTGGGACGGTGACCAAAAGTTCTAAGGTTGTGGATGTGCTGTTGCCACTAGGGATAAAACATCGATGCTTTGTATAAGGATATTTGTGTTGATTACATTACGCACCATACTTAATGCAATTGTCTGTTGTTTGCAACTTAATACTGGAAGGGTGCGGATGCTAACCTGAAGGTGGACTTTTAGGCATAGATGCATGCTCGGATGGCGGTCTATGTTCTTTGTCGTAATGCCCTGATTAAATCTCATAGTGATCATCATGATATGTATATGAATCTTTATTTGTCAATTGCCAACCTGTAATTTGTTCACCCAGCATGCTATTTATCTTATTGGAGAGACACCACTAGTGAACTGTGGACCCCGGTCCATTCTTTTACATCTGAAATACAATCTACTGCAATCTATGTTCTCTGTTGTTCTTCGTAAACAAACATCATTCTCCACACCATACGTTTAATCCTTTGTTTTCAGCAAGTCGATGAGATTGACAACCTCACTGTTAAGTTGGGGCAAAGTACTGTGATTGTGTTGTGTAGGTTCCACGTTGGCGCCGGAATCACTGGTGTTGCGCCGCACTACACTCCTCCACCAACAACCTTCACGTGGCCTTCATCTCCTACTGGTTCGATAACCTTGGTTTCTTACTGAGGGAAAACTTGCTGCTGTACGCATCACACCTTCCTCTTGGGGTTCCCAACGGACGTGTGCTTCACGTGTTATCAGGGAGTCCGCGCTAGTGGCAGGAGGACCTACCACAGTGTTGTTGACTCCACTAACGGCGCTAGTGCCACCGCCTCATGCACCAAGGCCTCCAGCTCCTATGCCTTTGGTGATGTGGCCTTATCCATGGGCTCAGCCAAGGTTCATCGACCTAGCTGCAGACGATGACAAGTAGTACGCAACATGGATGGCGCAACACCAGTGATTTCTGCATATTTGGACCAATTTAAGGTGAAAAAAGGGGTTGCTCCTTCGGCAAAACTAGGATAAAGTTGAGCCAAAAGGTCCCGATTCAGGATAAATTCATGAGGAAGTGGTATCTCTTTAGGATCAACCCCGACGTCAAGAAATTGGTTAATTGGTAAAGATACATGGATTTGGTGTCCCGCCCAAGAAAGAGACCCAAGTTCTAATAATCCCGCTAAGTGGTGATTCAACATGGATTCTACATCTTGGAACCAGGCCAATTTGGGAGCGGCTTTGTGATAATGGAACCAACCAGCAAAAAGCATTAACGCTGCAAAAATCAATGCACCAATTGCAGTACAATAGAGTTGTAATTCACTAGTTATTCCAGATGCTCGCCAAAGCTGAAAAAACCCAGAGGTTATTTGGATTCCTCGAAGCCCCCGCCTACATCACCATTTAATATTTCTTGCCCTACTATAGGCCAAACTACCCGAGCACTGGGTCCAATGTGAGTAGGATCACTTAGCCATGCTTCATAATTGGAAAAACGGGCACCATGAAAGTACATACCACTCAACCAAAGAAAGATAATGGAGAGTTGCCCGAAATGAGCACTAAAGACTTTTCGAGAGATCTCCTCCAAATCACCGGTATGACTGTCGAAATCGTGAGCAAACCCTAGCTTGCGGCCACGAGGTTTATCTCCACCAAAACAGAGAAATGGACGAGCACAACCGTATTTGTGTCCACGAGACTGACCTAGACGGACCAAAATCAACATAGTTCATGTTTGCAAAGGATCGGCTAGCTGGAGATGCCCCTCAAGTGCCCCTAGCCATATCCATGGGCTCCGCCAAGGTTCACCGACCTAGCTGCAGACAACGACGAGTAGTAGGCGACATGGACGGTGCAAAACCTAGCTAGGGGCCGTGAATTAGACAATGAGGTGGAGGCACAGAATTAGAGCTCTACTGCTGACACGTGTATTCGATATCGTTAAGTTCCATGCACCTATTATGTCGTCAAATTTTCCATGAGTTAGTGGAAAACTATAAAGCAGTGTGGTTGGTCCATTGGATAGGAAATCCACAATTCTCTAACCTAGATGGTGATGGACCTAGAAAGTTCTAGAAGCCTAGGAAAACATGTCCAAGTTGCCGTTTTTGGGGAAGAAAAATCCATAGAAAATCAGGTGATGTAAGGCAATGTGCGGCTGGCAAACCCGGGATGCCGCCCAGGCTGCAGGGATGATGGATCCTCCTATGAACCTAGGTACCCCCGACGGCGAGGATGAGGTGTACTCGTCCACGGCAGCGTGATAACAACGGAGGAAGCCTAGTCAATGGCAGCGAGCTAGCGACGGAGGGGTCAATTATCGACGGTAGTGAGCTAGCGACAAAGGGGGGCGCTTTAGCTTGAGAGATACCTTGTGCAAAAAACCTGATTTGCTACATGTTGCTAGATATTTAAGCTTGCAAGTTTGTGTACGGAAATGCACATCTATAACAAGTTAATATACTACTGGTTTAATTAACTCTACAATTTTCATCTCACAACCGATTAAGTTGAGTTTTTTTTTTCTTTTATTCACCAGCGCATGACCCTGCATGTGCGCGAAAAACAACGACTTGCTAAGAACGTACGGTCAATTCAGGACTAGCATCCAACCAAGTTCGAAGGAGGATTCTACTTTTTTTTTTTTTTTTTTTTTTGAGAGTTGAAGGAGGATTCTACTGGTATTGCCCGAACAGACTAGAGATATTGGGCCAGGTTTCAAACAGGCTTGTTTCGTTTGTCCTTGTCATCGTCCTCGACGGGGCGATCCTCGTACTTCACATTAGGGTAGCGAGCCATGCGCTCCCTGTTATGAGCGTCGAACCGCGCCTTGATCTTGGCCAAGGTAACCTCTGGGTCTTCGTCCGGGTCGTCGTCGTCGTCCGAGGAGTCCTCGTACATCGCCTCCTCCAACTCCGGACGAACCAGCACCACCTGCTCCGACTTCGAACGATCCCCCACCACTACAATGTCCACCGCCGCCGCCTCCTCTGCGCTCCTCCGCCTTCCTCTTCAGGCCGCACCCGCCTATCGCCTCCGAGCCCATGCTTTTCGAATCGGGCTCCATCACCGGAGAAACCTCCTTCTCCTCCATGCCGGCCTTCGGTGGATCTGCTCCGCCTCGATCGCCGAGGGCTTTCGAGTTTCCGGCCTTTAGTTTTGGGTGGATCTGCCTGGTGGTGGCTCGTGTACATATATCTCTTCTGTAGAGCGCGGGCGAACCCTGCCTCGGTTCGGGTCGGAGTCGTCCGCCTTTGGACTGGATTCCGAACTCGTATCCATTGGGCCAGCCCACTTTCCTTTCTCGCTCCTTCCACCTTATTGGGCCAATCTTCACTAAAATTATACTTTGGTCAGAACAAAAAAAACTGCACACATCACGCAAAAAATAAAACAAAATATATCTGCACAGAGAGAAAACAAATGTTAGTCTCTACCAGCACTTACCAAAGCACTACTCTCTAGTAACTAGTTAAGAAATAAACTATTAACAAATAAGAAATATATTTAAGACAATCCAACCATCAAAAAACAACCCTAACTGAGACTATTTAAAAAAATTGAACCGAGCATTGTTAGCCATGACATGTGTTTAGAACCATTATATGATCTTGTCATTGCTCATCTCGGGATCATCGTCCAAGACATTGTCGTTAGAGGTTTCAACAGATTCTCTTCTACTTATCAGACATATGCGATTCTCATCGGCTCTACTTATGGACGAATTGAGAAGAATCATATGCTACTAGTTCCATTCCAATCGAACCAGAATAGCTCGCCTCCAATTCCTCTTGGGCCCAACTCATATCCGTGCTTCGATTTTTTCAACTTGTTTGCACAAACATCGCATGTATGTGATTATTGATATATGGGCTTATACCTGACGTGTTATAGATTGTATCTATCTCATATGCGTGATTTTATAATTAATAAAACTTCTATGCAACCAAATTCTTTTTGAAATTGTCATCGGGGGAAGAGAGTCCCCAGCCGAATTTCGTTTCCTGATGTGTTACATAGTACAGGAGGAGAAATTGTTGCGACAAAGCATTATCTGAGCATTGTGGTCACAGTTTTTTCACCTATGGGACCAGAGAGAGAGGTCCTCAACTATCCCACTGATGATGCGATTACAAGGCACAATTTGTTGCCTAATATGTCAGAGTTCCTAACGTCCCATAGTCTCCACATGATGGAGATCATTGCAAAGGCGAAAATGTCTCCACGCCTTACCTCTATACACTAATAATTCCATTGATTTAAAGGTATGTTCCACAACCAATGCATGAAGAACATTATATGTGTCAGATGAATGTCGTGGACAAAATGATACACAAATTTTCTTGTACAAAAAGTGCATTTTATTACAATTTTGCTATTTCTCACTCGAATGAGAATTAAGTTAGAGTTCATTCAACTCCAACCATTTGATTTGCATCATTCATGTGCTTCACGGTAGTTGCAAGTGAGACTGCAACTGAGATTGCAACATTTTTTTGCTTACAGCTAGGTTGCCAGTGAGTTGACACATATGATTTGTTTCTGAAAAGGAGATGTATATTACTTAGACAAAGAAACTGTTCAGAGTTTAGACATACAAGCTATAACATGATCAAGCAAAATATCTCCACACAACTCATTATGCCTCATCTGGGCAAGGTTATGGGCAACCCCATTAAACTTCCTATTAGCATGACCTACTTTGAGAACACTTTTGTAGCACCTCAAACTGAATACGAGCGATCCATTTGTCTCAATCAGATGGATAACATGAGATGGTACTCCATCACAAACACAAAGGAGTACCATCTCAGAATTTTTGAGTACCTTGAGTTAGGGGCAATGTTGTAATCACAACAAAATTACAGTGTAACTAAGTCCATGTCACTTAGATCAGCTCTAACAGATGCGCTTAATGGGCCGCGTGCTAAAATAACTGCTAGTTTGCAGTGCGGGAGCCAGCGTGCGCCGCACCAGCAGGCGCGCCAAAACTTTTACGGCACGTGGGTGAAAGCGGTGACGCACCCGCCGTTGAGCTCGTGCTGCATAAAAGACGCGCCGCCCATGCCTCCAACCGCCACAACATTTCAACGCGCTATATGCAGATGAAACGCGCTGCAAAGCTAATTTAGCGCGCTGAAATATAGAGTTATGTTGGAGTTCCTCTTCTGGTAAAGAATTGGACGAGTGTGATGTTTCTTTTCGAAAATTGTCTTTCGGTCAGTTTTTTTTTTCGAAAAGGGGCGAAACCCAGCCTCTGCATCAAAGCGATGCATACGGCCTTTATTAATAAAGCGAAGTTCAACAGTACTGTAGTAGTTTTACATCACATAGCAGGTAAGGTTGAGACAAGTATCAACCATTTAAAAATGAAAAACAGTATCATCTTAAACATCTCGGAGTCTACTAATGTGCCGCCACCCAGTAGCCTGGAAAAAGAAGTCCTGAGTAACCGTTAGCAGACGGTTGCACCCAGTAGCCATATTCTCCCACTGATCTTCCGGTAGAAGCAGCGCCCATTGCTGAATCCAGTGAGTTGCACGTCGGATTACCTGCAAAAAATTAGTTCCCGTTTGTTTGTTAAAGATAATGTCATTTCTAGTTGTCCATATAGACCAACACACAGCTGAAATGCCAATCCGTATTCTTTCTTTATCCTTTTTATTAACTCCATTAAGCCAATTCCCAAACATATTGGTAACATTAGCCGGGGGAGGCAAATTATAAGTTAAATATATCATACGCCAAATAATCTTAACAAAAGGACAATTTATAAAGAGGTGTTGTACAGTTTCTGATTCATTACAAAAACAACATTTTGTACATCCTTTCCAATTCCTTTTAATCAAGTTATCCTTAGTCAGTAATACTTTGCTATTGAGAAACCACATGAAGATTTTGATTTTTAACGGGATTTTTAACTTCCACAAATACTTCCGTAGAAAGATTGTATGCCCCTGCATCAAGTCAAGGTACATTGATTTTACTGAAAAGATACCAGAATCATTAAGTTTCCACACAAACTTATCCGGAATATTTGATAATTGCACTCGTATGAGGCGTTGACATAGGTGCAGCCACTGGGTCCATTTTTGATCATTCAGATTTCGTCGGAAAGTTATGTTAATCAGATGTCTTTCGGTCAGTTAGATTCCCTTCAATTGTGACCGGAGCGCATTGCCCTGGCAGTGACTGGAGGCAGCTCGCAACATGACTGGCAAACGGAAGTCCGCGTTCGTGGCCGGCAAGCCGGTCAGCTTAAAGAAGAAATTGAATCCACCCATACAGGTTGTCTATCTCTGTCTCTCTAACGCCCTGGACATGAAGAGAGGTTAAGAAAGCTACCATCTTCCATGTCAAGGACTAACAGACTCACAAGGAACAACAACTAAATTTGATTGTTAATGAAATAACGATTAGATCTATGTCGTATCAGCGACCAGAGTCAATTCAAAACCCTTTTTTTCTCTGTCCCTATTCCTTGATTCGTTCTAGGGAGGAGGAAGCGGCGGGAGTAAAATTCATCGTAGGTAATCGAACTTAGCGTGCAATCTCAAGTTGGTCACTGTACACAGAGAATACAAATTTACGGTCATCGAAGTCGTGTTGCGGCGTCGGAGACGGTCACCACGCGTGATTGCCCGCTGTATTTGCTCACCTGGCCGTCTGTGGGTTTATTTTAAAAGGAAATGATTATTAGTGAGGGGAGAAGAAGATATACTAGGGGGATTTTTGCAAAACCGACCGCGGTGCGAGTCGTGGACGAACTAAAATCCCACTCTGCCTCTGCCTATCTCCTCGAGGCGACGAGCCCTAAATCACCGCCCTCTCGTCGCCGCCTGAGCCGCCCTCTCGTCGCCGCCGGAGCCGCCCTCTCGTCGCCGGCCTCTCGTCGCCGCCGGAGCTTCCATCTCGTAGCCGCCCTCTTGTCGCCGCCGGAGCCGCCGTCTCGTGGCCGCCCGCTCGTCGCCACCGACTCATGGATTGGCTTCGAGGGGGTCCCTGCCGCACTCAAGGAACTCAAGGTTTGTACTTTGGATCCCCCTGTTCTGTTTACCCCATTGTACACGAATTTCAAGAATTTTGAGACCCAAACACATCACAATCAACGGTTTACCCCTTCTGTTCTCACGGTTTGCTCAGGAGAAGGCGTTTGGGGAGATGCCCTGCTTGGTGTCACCGTTACTGGAGGAACCGTCTGCTGCTAATGTTAGATTTACTCACTTTGCTTTGCTTTGCTTTGCTTGCCCCTTAATTGTCATAGTGCAAATTAGCCCCTGCTGTTGATAACAGAAGCGGATTTCTTTTCGTGATTGCAAAGGTCTCGGATGATGAAGATGAAGATGATAGATTGGGTGATGCTGATGGGGATGCTGACAGTGAGAAGCTTAGCCAGTCACAGTCAATGGAGCTTAGCCAGTCACAGTCAATGGAAACTCCTTCTGATAATCCTAACACACCCCGGTGCCAGCTTAGATCTAGTATAGCTGATCCATTGCTTTCTAATTGTTCTGTTATGCTAGTAGTGACTATTATTATGTACTGAGTTTGATGTTATGCACTGAGTTAGTGTTTCCGGTGCCGCATTTGTAGATCATAGGAAGGAGAAATCGCTTGGCCTGCTCACTCAGAATTTTGTGAAGCTCTTCCTCACCATGGAGGTGAACAGACTGATCATTCTCCTGAACTGTTTGATTGAAAGTTTTAAAATTTCATCACTGTTTATTTGTATTTGTCTCAGTTCGGTTGCAATTTTTGGCCTTGGGAGCTGGAATACATAGGCTGGGCACCTCCGAGGCGATGCTGATGTTGAAGCCTTAGGCTGGGCTGAGGAAAGGAGGGAAGAGCTTCAACTAAGAAGGGAGGAACAACGTCTGATCGGAAACTCTCTGGTCGGTGGAAGCAGTTCAAGGACGACAAAAGTTGACGAGAGGCTGATCGATGCAATGAAACAAGTGGCTCTTCTTCTGAAGATGGTTGTGCTACTTCTAGCTCTGATGTTTGTTGTGCTCACTGTGAAGAAGTGAATTGAGTAATGTATGTAGTATAATGAAGTTTCAGAGCAAGTGTTATATAAACTGGAGTGTACTGTGGGATGTTGTAACCGTGCAAGTGTTATGTTATGAAAATGTTTGGGAAATGCCAGGTTGAAATTATAATGCTATGCCATTTTCACATTTGATCTGTACAGTTCCATTAGAAAATGTTTGTGAAATGTCAGGTTCAATACTACTGTGCAATGACATACTATCTGTCAAAATAAAAATGATATTCTGTGAAATAATAATGTGCTATGACATACTATCCGTCAAATTTAAACTGAAATAACAGCAACAAGTTTAACATCAACTTGATCTTCATACTGAACAAAAGGACATATCCAACAACATATTCTATGAAATAACAAAAGCTGTACTGTGCAACAGTGTAGACTGTGAAATAACATAGATTTAAAACATGGAACTAGTTATTTTTCTTGGAAGCTCTGAACTCATCGAACATATTAACTTTTTTAGCTTTCTGGACAAGAGCCGCATGAGCATCTGGGACATCAGGTTCAGGTGTGTGAGTAGTTTTCTGGGCTTCAATTTGAGCATCTCTCTGTGTCTGTCGCTGCTCCTCTTTTCTCAAAGCTGCAAGTTTCTTCTCTTCCAGTTTCTTCTCTGCAATTTCCTTTCTTTTCTTCTCGGCACAAGACTTCTTTACCTCTGCTATGAATTTTCTAGTCTCTTCCTTAGCTTTCCTTTTTAGCTCAGCCTCATACCTTCTCTTTTCCTTTTTTTCCGCGGCATCTCTAGCTCTGGCTTGTGCTTTGCCTTCAATTTTTGTTGCTCCAGCCTCTTCTTTGCTTGCTCTTCTGCCTTCTTTACCTCAGCTTCATACTTAGCTTCTAGAATAGCAATCTTCCTATCTTCGTTGGCCTTGTTCTTCTCTTGTTGCATCTGCAGTAATCTCTGAGCAAGTTCACCCTGTCTGATGGTGCTAGTACTAGGTTGACTTGTGGTATTGAGCAACTCTTGAGCAGCTGTGAGGAAAGAAGAATCTGGAACAGGCCTTACTTCCAAGATGCAGTGTCTTCAACTTCAACCGCAGCCATGGCTATTGGAAATATGCAATCATTTGGATCCATCCCGACAGCTGTAAGTAACTGTCCTCTGTACCTGGTTTTGATGTGGCATCCATCAATGAAGATCACAGACACTGCAACCTTCAAGGAATCCTCTTTTGCATGCCTCTAGACACATGTAACATTGCTTGAACCTTGAATTTTCATCAAGTGCGAGCATAGAATGTCTTGCTCGGGTTACTCCTTCGATTTCGGTACCATAATCCCATAGCAACATATATTGTTCTGCTTCATCTCCATGTATGACTTTCATTGCCTCCCTCCTTGCTCTCTGTAATTTGCTTCTTGAAGGTGTCATTTTCCATCCCTTCTGAACTACTCTAGAAAAATTCCTCATATTCATGTCTTGGTCAGCTCTCAAGTTGTCCAAGTACTTCTCTGCAATAAACTTGGCTGTGAATGCAGGAATCTTCCACTGACCACCACTGCAAGTGTGTTCTGATGTATGCCTCTTGATTACAAAAGTCTTTGTCCTGCTATCATAAGAGGCCCAAAGATACCAAGAACATTTAGGTCCACACTTTGCTCTAACCCTCTTTTTGTCATTAATTGGAAGCTTTATGTTTTTCCTATGAATGCAACTATAAGCTCTGATTGCTTTTCTAAGCAACTCAACAGAACCAAATGATAGGCCTACAGAGAACTTCGGATCACTCAAATCATCTTCTCTGCCGGCCATCTCATACCCTATTTCTTCCACTATCTTCTCAAGCATCAATTCAGACCAAGTGAGAGAATCGACATTATCATAATAGATAACATGGCCATCAACATATGATCTGTTGTTACCATTTCCCACAAAAAATCCCCCATGGTTGATCTCAATGGTGAAAAACATACTACATGATCCTGCACGTGATACCAATAATAAGGGTTCAGTTAATTGAATGAGCACTCTCAGTAAACAGTAAGATTCAGTTCATCTACAGGAATTACACCTCTTCAATAAATCACGTTACTTACAACTTAGAAATACAAATGTTGCTCCACTTCGTCAATACCATATGGGCAAAATTAGACGGCCTTGCAAAATAAATCTGTTTCGGTTCAGCTAGCAGCTTGGCATGTCAGTGCAATGAGATGCTACCGCCTTTGCACTTGTTGAGTAAGTATAGACGGCCTTTTCTGGTTTATTTGTTCATTCTCCATTCGAAGCATATTAGATCAAATACTATGGTTTTACTGATTGCAAACAGGTGTTAAATAAGTTTTCTTTTGATTTTACATAGCTTGTTCCGTTGATATATGAAACTGAAGTCAGTTATATGGTTCATGTCCTTCAAACCATTTAATTTTATTATGATATGTTATGTGCTCTGCCACGAGGTACCTCTTTAGTTTCAGTGATACACTAAAATAAAGTGTATAGGGCTCAACAATGCCGAGTTGAAATCTGGGCAAGAGCAGAAGTGTGAACCTTAAGAGAATAGGATTTCTAATGTTTTGCTCGGTCCATTTTTTGTATCCTGTCACTAATGTGACCTAGAGTCATTATATAATAACATGTCTCTTGCATTGTAATTCAAGTATACTGCTTGTTCTTTTGATATGTGAAACTGAACGTGATCCATTTGTTCCCACAGTTGCACAAACTGAATATTGGGGGCAGCCTGGAGATCACATTCACCTCTTCACCTCACTCCTGATATGCCTGATTCAGTATTTTGGCGTTGGACTGAAGACCGTATGTTCATGGTTGCGTCAGCGTATGCTATTCAGTTTGAAGGAGCTACTCGTGCAGGGACCAACAAGCTAACTTGGAAGTCTGACGTGACTCTAAGATGCAAGATTTTTCTTGGCTCGCTGTGCTTGGAAAGTATCTCACAGCAGACAATTTACAAAAGAGGATTTGGCCTTGCAACCCTATGTATCCGCTTTGCAAAATTGAGCCCGAGACTGCAACAAACCTCTTGTAAACTGTTCCTTCACCAGATCGCTGTGGATGTTGGTGCTGGAACACTGTCGGTTGCCACTCACACTGAATCCTCAAGACAACGTTTTGACGCTGACTGATTGGTGTGGGTCACCACTTCAAACCATATTAACTATTTCGCTTCGAAACATCACTCCTTTCCTAAACCCTCATCATACCGCGAAGCGCAAATCCCTCGCAAAACCGCCTGAAACCCGCCAAAATCTCTTTCTCAAACCGCACTGAAATCGTGACGGAGCCATAACTAAACCCTAACTAAACCGCTTCAAATCTAAATGTCAACCCACAGAACACTGCATCTGAATCAAATCCATGGAATTTTTGTATGCCGAAAAGCTCGAGGTGAGGCCCTTACCGTACACAGGAGCCGGGTCGCCTTCTGGCCGTCGACGGGGAGCCATCGCCGTGGCGCAGCAACGGCTGTACTCGCTCCTGTCGCCCCTCTCCGACTTGCTGCCGCCGGGAACCCACGGGAGAGAGGTGGAGAAGTACGTGCGAGCTGCGTCCGGAACGATCGGGATAAATACAACCAGTTTTAGAGGCGTACAGCATACAGGCAGATGTTTCAGGGGGATTTTTGCAACTATTGCACACCAGCAGACAGAAGGAGGGGTCATCTGACACTGCCAGTGGGTCCGGACACCATCCACGTCAGCAAATACAATGCCCCGCCTGGCCCAGTGACCGTCGCCGACGCTGCAACACTAATTCGATGACCGTACATCTGTATTCTTTGTGTACGGTGACCAACTTGAGATTGCTCATTAAGTTTGATTACCTACGATGAATTTTACTCGAAGCGGCGGGGTACCCGCGATCATGAGAAACAGATGCGTCCTCTCAGATCGGAACGGCCGAACAATTAGCCATTTGATGTTCGACGAAAAGTCTAATATGTCCTTTTAAATGGATGTTGGATTTGACTGGTACTCCCAACTCTAAATATATATGGAGTACCTGGGTACCATAAAAATGCTCTAATTTGATTGATTAATTCTCTGGTTTCAGTAAATGGCACTCCTTTGCTATGATACTTGCCATCGATCTGTCTACTGATCTGGGATCAAAAACTTTCAGCACAGAATTATTATCTGTTTCAAGCAGTAAATTCCCAATAATCCTACACTTACGGACTTGATAGCCTTACGGAAACAATAGGGGCAAATGTGTGGCTTGTTGAATGGTTCAGTTTAGATTCGGTGCTGAAAAACCGGGCCACGTTCTGATCCTATCCCCTGCTGTTGTGAGTCCGTAAAATCTTCCCGTAAGTGTTGTCCATAGGTGTAGCATTGCTGGTAAATTGCCATGAGTGAGGTCAACATCTAGTTTGAGAATTCAGAGGCTTTTGATTTTGCTTAGCTTTCCCGCTTTTAATTGCTAGAACAGAGTCAAAATAATTATTGATGAATCTTATGGAATGAGATTTTCCAGCCGTACATGAGGATACAATTAAGATTTTATTGGTCTACGCTACAAAGAAATGTTCATACCATACAAAAACTATTCACGTAGTACATTATTTAAACGAGAACAAAGCTAATTCTAAGTTCAATAAGAATTAGACACAACCCTTTAATTTATTAATTATTTAACCAATAATATACTAGCATCGAGGCAGTAGTGCAGTACAAGCAGAAAATATTACGCCAGGGATATCCAAGAGAGATGTGCACAAGCACAAGAGACAAACCCAAAGTAAATACTGACGCACACATAAGCAAAAGGTCTTGATGGAAAGATTGACTACTGCGGTAGCTTATTGATCTTGCAGTACTTGTAGTCCTTGAACTTTTTGGCCTTATACTTGGCCTGGCCCTCGCTGGCGACGATCTGCGGGTGCGGCCCGACGACGTGGTCCATCGGCGGCTCGACGAACACCGGCCACGACATCCGCGTCTTCTCATTGCTCACCGTCGTCCGGTGCAAAACGGCTTTGTACCTCCCGTTGCTCAGAATCTGCCACAGAGAAACACATGTAAATTAAACAACTGACGTGACAACACAGATTGAGAAGAACTAATGTACGGGTGTAGTGGAAGCTTGCCTCGATCTGGTCGCCGATGTGAACGATGATGGCGCCGGGCACATACTTGACGTCGTACCAGCGTTCGTCCCTGGACACCTGGAGCCCTGGCACCTCGTTGGGCATGAGCACGGTGAGCGTGCTGAGGTCGGTGTGCGGCGCGACTCCGTGCGCCAGCTCCGGGTGCGGGCATGGCGGGTAGAAGTTGATCTTCTGGAGGAACACCACGTCGTCGCCGCCGAAGGCCTCCTCCATGGCGCCCTCTTCCAGCCCCAGCCCCGCAGACAATCCCTCGAACAGCCTTCGCGTCAGAGTATGCAGGTGCGCAAAGTATGCCTCGTTGGCCTCCCTGTACCCATTGGGTTTCTGCGGCCAGACTGCGTGGTCGACGGCGGAAGGAGGCGCGAGGTTGTGGAAGAGGAATTCGGACCAAGTCATCATGCCGCCGGGGGCGTCCCGCTTCAGGGTGGAGCCGTAGCCCTCGGCCTTCCCTGACGACGGGTCCATGGCGTACCGCTGCTTCTCCTCCTGCGGGAGCGCGAAGAACTCACGCCCCACGCGCTGCAGCTCGGACATGGCCGACGGCGGCACGCCGTGGTTCACCACCTGAAAGATCCCCCACTCCATCGACGCCTGCACCATGCGGCTGCCAGCGTTGTTGGAGGACATGTCGATCACCGGGATCTCCACACTGCGGACCATGGCGGCGCCGTGCTGCTCGTGATCGGACGGCATGAACTCCGGGCCCGGCATTCCCTTCACCCCCACACAATCAGGCCTACCAGCTGAAGTTTCAATAAAACTCTCTCACTGATATATACGTGGTTTGTTCAAACTGATTTGTGAACACTGTCTATTATATAAAGCAACAGACAATGACGGCGGACAAGAAGCAACAACCAGGGAATGGTTAAGCAACAGCCACGTCAAAAAAGGAGGTCGACGATTAGGCATCGGTTGACGGACCAGGGAGCCAGAATCCAACGCCTAGAACCAAAACAAACGTCATTTTGCATTTTATCCCACAAGTTTCGGGAAAGCGATCCGTAGTCTGAGCTACTCGCGTCGCATCTGCCCGAACTTCCTGATATTTTTAGTAAATTGTCACCATGGTGAATTACCACTAAGATAGAGAATGTTGCACTAAAAATCCTCACACAGGGTATTTTTTATAATTATAACAGAATCGTCACGACATTTTTTAAAGAAATGCTATGACAAAATTTGGTAAACAACCAATTTTTGTCCGTTTATGAAGGGCATTACACCCAACGGCGCCACCATTCGGTCTATATATATTGGCCCCATTTTGCCTATTTTGGCAATTTTGAACATAATACAATAATGTAACAACAAAGATTACAATCGATTACATATAAATAGTTTACACTCAATTTAAAAACATAATTCACAAATCACAATCAAACATAGTTGACAAATAAAATGAGAGGAGATGACTAATCCTATGTGAGCCCATATATGATCAACCTAACCCTCTTGAAGTTAGTGGTGAGTTGCCCCATCATGGATCTCAATATGCACTTGGAGGAACTACTGAAACATTGCCGGTTGAGCTACGAGCTCAATCAATTCACCCTGAAATTTCCACTCTTAATCATAGACCCTATCATCAACTATTAAGTTGTGCATGATCACACAAGTAGTCACCTCCCACATCGTCTTATGCTCCATGTTCTAGCATATGCCAAAGAATAGATCAACTAAATTGGAGCACACCACAAGCTCCCTCCACATCCTTCCTCCAAGCATTTTGTTCTTTCGCAAGCCTACCGTATTTCTCTTCTTTAGGGGGGCAGATTGTGTTCATAAATTTCTTAGGTGTTTGTCCAGTCAGCAATTTGTACCTAAAAACTTAATTTTATCGTATATTAAGATCATCTAAATTGGTCATGGTCATATTTTACATCGTAAATTATTTTCACCAAACTATGAAGATTTCATGTAACCAAACTACGACATTTCTGACTCAGATCGTCGTAAATTTCTAGGGTTTTGACCCACCGCCCACCCCCCACCCCCGAGCCCCACAAAATTGCTAACAGTCATTCAATACAAAATAGCATCATGACGATTTTACCCATGGTCACTAAGAGAATACAACAAGTCAACACATCTTTTGTACTATATTGAGATACAACAACCACAAGTATTACTTCGCACTCGCCAACATGTCCTTTATGCATGCAAAGCAAAAGAACAGTTATTTCGCACATAGTACATGCAATCTAGGCTTCCAAGAATTAGAGGAAACCATGTTCACTCGTTGATCAAAAAAAGTTAGGCATTGTTGGAAAAAAATTTCTTGTCTTAGGTATTCTTTGTCGAATAGGAGAATCACCACCTTGCATAACTTGTACATTGATATAACACATGTGGACTCGCTCATGCACATGTACTCATCAACGAGACCACCTAAAACAATGTATCCCATCATTCAAATGGTTGCATAAAAAATTTGGCAACAAGAGAAGGCAACCTTACCGGTGGCATCAACCTTGCATTGGGAGAAAGAACCGTACGCCATCACTCCTTGCAAAATATGAACGAACAATTTCCTTGATATCTGAAAGCGGCACCAAAAAACATACGGAGGCATACAGTGTATTAGTATGATGGAAGTAGTAAGTGTTGAGTCGGGCATGTCCATCTTCTGTATTGAGCCTTTGAACTTTGGTAGCTGCTTCACGATGTGGTCATGTACATCAAAACAGCGGTATCATCATCGGATGATGTATCAAGGAAATGTTCGTAAACAACTAGACTGAGCTACTATCCATCCATGTAAAGAATATACAATGGTCATATAAGAGCATCTCCACCAGCAGCTTCCAAATCGTAGCTGGCAACACCCTGACAATGCTATGCGGGTTGTTGGTGCATGTTCCCGGCGTATTGGGAGTTCCGTCCCTAGAAGGTGGCGGCGGTAGACGTGGTGGTTGTGGGGGGGGGGGGGGTTGTTCCAAGTCGAAGCACGTGATGCCGGTTTGTCTAGAGTTGGATGAAGCGGTGTAAGAGGACTCCGCGAATGATGATGATGACCCGGACGAAGATCGAGGGATTAGTTTGGCCAAGATCAAAGTGCAGTTCAACGCATAAATCCGGAAGCTCCAAGCTTGCTCCTCTTACAATGATTGAGCCTTTGAGGAGGATTCCCATGAGGAAGATAGGGAAAAATGAAACAAGCATGTTTAAAATCAGTCCCAATATCTAGTCTTATTTGTGGCGTGCACATGTTGTTCGGGCAGCAGCAGCAGCAGCAGTAAGAGTAGTAGTAGTAGTAGAAATGTAAATAGCTGTTGTGAAGTATTTGAGAACTGACTCAGAACGGTTTTTATTTAGTTTTCATTCTTTCTTCTTATTTGATCTGCATTTTAGATCATAAATTTATTTGAATTACTTTACATTCTACGATAATTATTGTATCTTAGGTACTCTCTCAGTTTCAGTTTAATAGTCCTACGCCTATCTCTAGGTTGTCAATTTAACCAACTTAACATAAGATATATATTACAAAAAAATATACCGCCATAAACTTTAGGTTTTATACTTTCTAATGATATAATTTTTATGTTATATAAGTCATATTATATAGATCAAATTAACGATCTAGTTACACATGCATGCCTAATAAACTGAGATAGAGGGAGTAATTTAATCCCGGCAATAGATATGGCATTAGCACTGATTCTCCATGCGTTGCGTGGGTATCCAACTGGCCACGCATGTAACCAACCCATCCCACCACGTAACCATACTACTACTCCTACCTACTTTTACAAGCTGGCATTAATTAAGCTTTTTTTTTGCGGGTAAGCATTAATTAAGCTTTGACTAATTACAACTATTAGAGCAAGTACAATAAGATACAATCAGCTGGCTATAAGAGATAAAATATTATAAATTTGCTTAGTTGGAGGAGAGAGATTAGGAGAGAGAAGAGGAGTGAGCTCTTATCTTATAGCCAACTCTAGCACGTGCTCCTAGGCACTATGTGAGACTAAAAGGTGGGTCATGTATTGTAAAAGTACTATACTTTTATAACTTTCTATTGTATGTGTTGGCTCTAAGTTAGCTATAGATGACATGGCACTTGGCTTATAGCCAGCAGCTGGCTACATTATTGGAATTGCTCTTATACTGATGTATCTTAAACTAGTATCTCGTGCCTCCATCTCAGTCATAGTGAAAGTAACTTACTAGTAACTAATCTTACTGCAAAGCATTTTGGACTAACATATTTCTAGATTAGAATGAATGTACTCCATCCATTTTAATTAAGTCTACATTTTACCGTCCTATTTTTTTTGAATTACTATCTCCATTTTGGTGGGTTCGACCTACGCGTATATCTAAATTGGCAATTTGACAAACATAATACAAATTGTAGAATGTAAAAATTATACAATTAAATTATGAAATTTAAGTTTTTTCAACTTGTATTATACTGGTTAAATCGACAATCTAAGAATACACGTAGACCTAACCCACCGAAACAAAGCAAGTACTTCCTCTCTCTCGTAGTTTATTAGGCGTGCGCGTATCTCTAGGTCGCAAATTTCATCAAGTTAGTATTGGTTATATGTTATAAAAATTATATCACTAGAAAGTTTAGATGTTCTATTTTTTAATGATATAATGTTTGCATTATATAAGTTAAATTATATAGATAAAATTGGCGACCTATGAATACGGGGAAGACTAGTAAACTGAGATGGAGGGAATACGTGTCTACATTCTTCATTAATTATGTGTATCCTACGTACGGAGTAACTTAACTCTAGCATTAAATGTGGCATTAAAGCTAACCATCCATGCGATACGTGAGTAGTAGAGCCTTGTTAGCCACACATGTAACCAACCCATCCCCCCCCCCCCCACCATCATTTCAAAATTAAATTCAGCTAGTTATACTAAGTTAACAATAATTAAGCTTTGGGCGATCCTCCGGTCCTTTTTAATTGACTCAAATTTAGTACAAAGTTATACTAAATCCGAGTCAATTAACAAAGACCGGACGGAGTAATTATTTTCGATGCATGCAGATGTGTGTTACAATAGTGCTAATCAATGCTTGCCGAAATTTTCTGAATTTTTGCAGAATGTAAAATAGAACAGAACAGAGTTCCTCCGTTCTGATTTAATATCCATCCGAGGGCCCGAAATTTGTTAGAATAGGATTCCTAGAATACGTTTGATCAAAGTTGGAACAATTTTCTGTTTTGGAAAGTATTGAAATTTTTAAAAATCTATTGTTATAAATTATTTATAAGTTGAAGTTGATTCGAAGAAGTAGTTAGCTGCTGCGAAGTATTTGAGAAATTGAATGAGAATGTGTGGTCGATGGTTGTTGGCTGCTACGGTTCTATTTAGGCGTACATATAAATGCGATGGTCCCTGATAAATCTTAGCTAGAGAGTGTCGGTGTGTTCATCACTCGATAGCAGCACAGAAAAGGGAGGCGGATGATGTGAAGCCGGGTGCACATGCACCTCATTATAAAAAATTCGAAATTATTATAAAGTTTCAGAATCTTTCTAAAAAATGAAGGCATGTATAGCCAATGTTGATACTTATTTGTGCTAATTTTGGAAGAAAATAAACGACCACGTGTGACCTACACCTAAATGTGAAAATAGGATTTCCCATTTCCTTGCGCAGTACACAGCCAATCATTATAGTGTCACTTGGACATTTTTTCATTTTCGTGTAGGCCACATATAATCGTATTTTTTCGTGAAAACTTACGCAAGTAATTATCAACACATAATATGTACATGAGAAAAAAAATGAGATTTTCAAATAGTGTTTATTCCAATATTAGAGAAAACGGGTGCACGCGCACCCAGATTGATCCTTATTTTCCCTAGAAAAGGCATATAGATACGACACATTAGGATGTCCGTAGTTTACATGCATGTTTTTGGGAAAGGCCTTATCACGGACTCTCCCGTTCTGATTTTGTTGGCGTCAGAAACCCACCGGCGGGCAGCGACTGGCCAACACGGTAGAGCCGGGAACGACTAGGGCTGCGGCTGGCCCCAGTCCCTCAGAGCGACGGCCCGCAAAGCCTCCTGGTCGCGCGCCGATGCTTTGGGTCGCAAGGGCGTGCCACCCGACCTATACCCGGTCGGGAAGGTGTGGATGATGCCTCGCTTAGTTTCCTGCAGGGCACACACGTACACGTTAAATACGAGCCTCGATCGGCTCTCAGGTTGTCCTGTGAATCGGCTCAGGGAGCCGATTCACCCATGATTCGTCCAAGGTGGCCGAATATATGGTGGTCCTGCTTGATCAATGTAAAGCGTATGAGATCCACGACGATCTAGGGTTTTCACCGCATAATCGGATCATCCTACTCACGATTGGGCCTCGCGCTCACGCACGGTAAACGTAAGCCAGCCCTAGACAAGGCCTAAAAACCAACACTAGGTTGATCCTCGGAACGTCCCGTCTAGGGGCAGCAAACTACACCCTGCATGCCGCTGGATCCTCCAACCCTTTGTAAGGCCTAACTATTGCAGATGTTAAACTAATCCTTGATGAATCAAGGATCGACCATAACGGATCAGATCTACTAAATAAAGACCAAGCGGGGTGCCGCCCCTGCACCCATGATGAGGCACAAGGACGGCTAGACGCGCAAGGGTTGCACTACGCGAGCATATGATGCTAAGAACGATGCTAACCCTAACGCGTCTACGATAGCTACGTTGCTCGCCATCAAAAGCGCTTCGATGCGAGCAACACATGAACAACTAGGCGAGGCTCGTGCTGCCTAGATCGCGAGATGCGATCTAGGCAGCATGATGCTTACCGGAGGAACCCTCGAGACGAAGGAGTTGGCGATGCGCCGAGATTGGTTTGTGTTGAACGTTGGTTGTTGTTTATTCCATAAACCCTAGGTACATATTTATAGTCCAAGCGGACTTTCTAATGTGGGCGTGCACTAAACCGTGCACGAGATAAACTTTGACTTCTAAACTAAGATGCGATCTAATATGTTACAGATACATGGGCAGTTTAGCCCAACTTGGTAAACAAGGCCGATTCACGTATTTCCTTCCATGTATAATCTTCACGTTCATCTTGATCGCGGCCCACCTCTGACTTGGCCAAATTCTGGTGATAACACATGCCCTCCTGGTTTTGGAAATGACATTTCCAAAATCATTATGCCTTTCCCGTCGGGTCACGTCATGGCAGAGCAGAACTGTCGCAGTATACTTCGTGATGACGTCTTGCCTCCTCGCCTTCTCTGCATGACTTGACGGTTCTGGTACTGCGCTCTCGAAAACTGCTTGGGCATTAAATCACTTTGCCCCTTTTTATTTGGCCACCCTCATAATTCCTTTCTTCATCCCCTTGTTCCACGAGCGAGCCCCTCGGCAAACCATTAGCCGCCATGGATTCTTCCTCTTCCACCGCCTCCTCCGGCCTGTCCCTCCATTCCTCCTCCTCCGAGCCGAGTTCGAGCAGGAGGTCGATCTGATGGCCCTCTACGAAGCCCGCGCCCCAGAATATTGGGACGCGTGGGACTGGGACTTCTCCAATGAGTCAGAAGAAGACGAACCCCTCACCGATGGGGAAGAGGACCTTCATTTCCTCCTTGACGGAGAGCTGGAAGCGACAAGTGACGACGACCTCTTCTCCTGGGAAGGGAGCTTCTCCTCCGACGAGGAGGAGGAGAGAGAGGAAGAAGACGAGGATGACCCCCTCGAGGGTTACCCCCAGCGAAGCGCCTTCGCATGTGGTGGGACGACGACGACAGCGATGACGAAGAAGAGGATGAAGCCCCCGCAAAGGGCCCCGGGAGCAGCGACGAGGAGTCCGTCGGCAGCAGCGCCGATGGGAACTCCGGGGATGAGGATGAAGGCCGCGACAGCTCGTAGATTAGGACCTACCAGTGTAGGTCTAGTAGCAGTGGCCCCTCCTTTGTTCTTCCTTTCTTAAGCAATCGGTTCCTTCCTTGTAAGAAATCTAGTCATCAATGGAAAATTCCCCAACTTGACTTCACTGATTCTTTTTTTTATATGCTAACTTAGCCGATTGTCAACTCAATCGTTTTTCTAAATGAACTGATTTCCACACATCGTTCCCCATCCTTTTGGCATCGGAATGATTGTGAGCCTGGTCAGTGCTCAACAAGCTTGTATCCGCGAAACCAGCCGATGACCATGTAATCGGCTTCTCCAACGCAGCATCCAGGAGGCCAGCCGCTCCCCGAGCCTCGACCCAGGTGAGAACCATGATGAGGGTCCGCAATTCAGACAAACAGTCACAGGTATGATCACGCCTGGAAGAGACATCGTGCGGGGCCAACCAGCCGATCATCCTTCTCCCACTGTCAGGTGCCCCCCGAGCCTTTGATCAAGGCGAGCATGAGAGCGTATCACGAGTATCGGGCTACTATCCGCTTCTCAGCCGCGGTGCAGCATCAACCGATTCTGACCCAATCGGCTGTTTAACAACAGAGGACCTTCAAAGAGCATTACCCCCCGAGCTTCTTCAGCTTTCATCAATGTAGCAGAAAAAAACTTCTATCCAAAGGGCTGATGCAGTCAACCTCCCCCTTGAACTGAGAAGCCCCCAGACGGGGTGGCTCTAACGGACTAAAAGTAGCCCTGGATGCCCATTTGCAACAGTTGTATTCCTTGAGTCGATGTCTGCGCATCGGCTGTGCTAAAAATTTTGAATTTTTGGGCCGATTTGTGTATCGGCCCCCATATTTGATAGTACTATCTCGTATCCTCATGTTTTATCCACCTAGGTGCCCCCCCGAGCCGATTCTGTCAAGAGAATTGATGGTATCGGCTCTTCGAGCGATCCCTGTTGGGTCGAACGTTGATCCCAGGCAAAATAGGTGGTGAGGATAATTTTGGCCGATTGCTGGAATCGGCCTCCACGTTGCTTGCTCGGTGAAGGTTTAGTAATATCCCTTCCTCAGTTTCGGAGGGCCGATCGCAAGGATCGGCCTCGCCATGTTGCTTATTGACGTAGTCTTGCTACTCGTCCATGTCGGCGGATAAAACCAGCCCAATCTCTGACTTTAGCATGTTGGTGTGCTTGTCGTTATCCATGTCGGGTGTACTGTGTAATCGTGGAGCACTACACCCCGCCGGACGAATGAACACCATGTTTGTGCCAGCCGATGTGTCATCATCGGCTCTCTTTTGCTTGGGGCGCCACTCTTTTCGTTGCGGCAATCCCTCCTCATCCAGGGTTCGCTGAACTTTCGCAGCCAGATCAGGTCGTGCCTTCCTCAGCGTGTGCAAGTATAACCTTTCGGCTTCCTCCAGACCGCGCAATCGCCGAACCCTGCGCTTTTGTGAATGGCTGAGTCCGTCGGGGCACCACCTTGGACGGTGGTACCTGTCTTCTTGTCCCTCGTCTTCCGAATCCTCGATATCCGCCCGGCGAGGGGACTCGGCGCGTTTGCTCTGTGGTGGGAGAGGCCCTAAACGCTCGAATACGGACATGTTGGCTGCCTCCTTCTTCTTCTGGTTGCATTCTGGGCAGTTGCCGATTGTTGGCAATCGGCTCATTCCTGAATCCCAGCAGTGTCTGAAGAAGGGGCAATGCCAATGCCTGTCCGTATCGTCCTGCTCCCTGCCATGGCGCTCCTGTCGCTCCTCGTCATGATTATACCGGCGATGCCCCTCGTCGTTTCTGGTCAGACGACCTCTTTCATCATTGTTGTTGGATCGCCGGCGTTGGTCATATCGACTAACATACTTGTTGAGGAGGTGATCAGAGAGGGGTCGTTGGTATCTTATGTTCTTCACTTCCCCCGTAGCGCTTGCCATCTTGACGGAGCCGATCGCATGGAGCGGCCCCCTCAGTGTCCTTGCTCTGAGAGCAGCTGTCCTCATCCCCGTCCTTCTCAGAGCGGTGTCCAAGCTCTACCATGCCGATGTTGGCCGAGAAATCAGGCCGGCACCCTCCGAGGTGGGCGAACTCCACCATGTTGACGGCGGGGAAGGGGTGTGTGTCGACCTTCATGGCGTATTGGTTAAAAATTAATCGCCCATTTTCTATCGCCCTCCGGATCCGTTGACGCCACACCCTGCAGTCGTTGGTGGTATGGGAGTACGTGTTATGCCATTTGCGGTATGGCTTTCCGTTCAGCCTCCTGCACCGTAGGAATTTTGTGGCCTTCGGGTACCTTTATGTGCTTCTCCGTGAGTAATAGATCGAAAATCTGCTCCGTTTTAGTCACGTCGAAGTCGAACCCTCTTGGAGGCCCCGGTGGCTTCACCCATTTGCGGAGTTACTCGGGCTCGCCGCTCGAGTCCACTCAGCCACCGCAACCTCTTGTTCTCCCGTAGCGCCTTCATCTTCGCCTGCGTCGACCATGGTAACCACGCGTTTGAATTTGTCCCGGTAGACATCCGGGTGGCGCTGTTCATACGCCGACAGCTTCGCACCATGTGTGCTAATGAAGGGTAGTACTGCTTGGGAGGCCACGTCCTTGATCGATGATGATAGACCCACCACCGCCAACTCGATCGCTTCTTTTCGCTTACGTGAACCGAATAGCATCGGTTCCTAACGGTCCCGAAGCGCTGGATGTATTCCGACACTCGTTTCCCGCGCTTCGTCGTACTTGTGCTAGATCGGCAATGCCAGCCTCGGAAGCCTCCGAGTGATATTGCTCATGGAACCGCTCTTCCAGTCGCTTCCAAGTACGGACTGAATTCGGTGGCAACGAAGTGTACCAACCGAAAGCCGATCCTGTGAGGGATCGTGAGAAGTACCTCACGCGCAGCTCGTCCGATGCTGAGATCATGCCCAGCTGCGCCAAATATCGGCTCACATGCTCGATGGAGCTGGAACCATCCGATCCGCTGAACTTTGTGAAGTCCGGGAGCCGATATTTGGGTGGTAGCGGGATCAATTCGTACTCGTTGGGGTACGGCTTGGTATAGCCGATCGCCTTTCTTTTCGGCATCATGCCGAACTCGATCTTTAAGGATCGTACAAATCTGATCCGCGGTGATGGTCTGCGGATGCCGAACCCCGAAGGTTCGTCGGAGTGGCGTACTTAACCAGCCATGCTTGTTTTTCCGGTTCTAAGCCAACTGCAGGAGCTGGGCTCTGGAGTTTTGTCGGGGTGGCGTATTTAGCTAGCCACGTCTGCTTCTCGAGCTCTGTCTCCGACGTTCCTCCTGTTGTTCCAGAAGTCCCCGCTGTTGTAACCTGGTTCGAGGGTGCCCAGGTGCTGCAGTCTGGCACGTATGCACATGCGTATCCGTGCGGGATCTCCTTGGGCGCCTCAGCCAAGAACTGGTAGTCACTAGGGTCACCACCGATCTTGTAGACGACGAATGCCGGTGTAGCCGGCACTTCAGCTGGTGCTGCCAACGCATGTGGCAGCGGCGGACGGGACCGGAGTGGCAACTCTCCTCGATGCGTCCCGAGAGCTGGTCCCGACGGAGAGTACCGATGGCTCATGATTTCTGGATCACGCGAAAGCGACGCGCTCCAACGTGTTCACCGAGGCTCTCGAGTGGCGGTGCGGCGAATGAGCCACCATGAAGTTGATCTCCCGACGCAGCGACCTGGTGCGTTCTTCGGACGGGGTGGACAGGTCCACTCCATCAAGCGCGCCTTCGGTGTGAACCCCTTCCATCCGATGCCATGGGAGCGGGTCTCGTGGAAAGAGCCGATTAGGTCGGCTTCGAGGGCGGACTTGATCTCGTCGTACTTCTTCTTGAGCTCGCCGGTGAGATCCCCGTACGTGACCGGAGTTTCTTCCGCCGCTTCGATGAAGACGGTATGGTGTCTTTCGCCATCTCTGATGTGGATAGCGAGAGGGTTGTCGTTGAAGATCGGTCCCACCGGGCGTGCCAGAATGTGTTGGCGTCAGAAACCCACCGGCGGGCAGCGACTGGCCAACACGGTAGAGCCGGGAACGACTAGGGCTGCGGCTGGCCCCAGTCCCTCAGAGCGACGGCCCGCAAAGCCTCCTCGGTCGCGCGCCGATGCTCGGGTCGCAAGGGCGTGCCACCCGACCTATACCTGGTCGGGAAGGTGTGGATGATGCCTCGCTTAGTTTCCTGCAGGGCACACACGTACACGTTAAATACGAGCCTCGATCGGCTCTCGGGTTGTCTCGTGAATCGGCTCGGGGAGCCGATTCACCCATGATTCGTCCAAGGTGGCCGAATATATGGTGGTCCTGCTTGATCAATGTAAAGCGTATGAGATCCACGACGATCTAGGGTTTTCACCGCATAATCGGATCATCCTACTCACGATTGGGCCTCGCGCTCACGCACGGTAAACGTAAGCCAGCCCTAGACAAGGCCTAAAAACCAACACTAGGTTGATCCTCGGAACGTCCTGTCTAGGGGCAGCAAACTACACCCTGCATGCCGCTGGATCCTCCAACCCTTTGTAAGGCCTAACTATTGCAGATGTTAAACTAATCCTTGATGAATCAAGGATCGACCATAACGGATCAGATCTACTAAATAAAGACCAAGCGGGGTGCCGCCCCGCACCCATGATGAGGCACAAGGACGGCTAGACGCGCAAGGGTTGCACTACGCGAGCATATGATGCTAAGAACGATGCTAACCCTAACGCGTCTACGATAGCTACGTTGCTCGCCATCAAAAGCGCTTCAGTACGAGCAACGCATGAACAACTAGGCAGGCTCGTGCTGCCTAGATCGCGAGATGCGATCTAGGCAGCATGATGCTTACCGGAGGAACCCTCGAGACGAAGGAGTTGGCGATGCGCCGAGATTGGTTTGTGTTGAACGTTGGTTGTTGTTTATTCCATAAACCCTAGGTACATATTTATAGTCCAGCGGACTTTCTAATGTGGGCGTGCACTAAACCGTGCACGAGATAAACTTTGACTTCTAAACTAAGATGCGATCTAATATGTTACAGATACATGGGCAGTTTAGCCCAACTTGGTAAACAAGGCCGATTCACGTATTTCCTTCCATGTATAATCTTCACGTTCATCTTGATCGCGGCCCACCTCTGACTTGGCCAAATTCTGGTGATAACAGATTTAACCTAGTATATTATAAGTTTTAAATTTATGCTAAATTAATCTACATTCTACAATATTTATGTGTATTCTAGGTACTTGAGTAGCTAGCTAACTATCTACGAATCATTGTCTGCCTACATTTGAAGATGAGGGGGAGTATATCCGTTCTGATTTATTCTGCATTCCCTAAAATTTATTCTAAATTAATCAGCATTTACTATCTGATTTATTCTGATTTAACCTATGTATGTAAACATAAAGAAGCACCTCCCAGAACATGGCCTTCACCTAATTTACTCTCAACATTGGGCATTAAAGCTCACTCTCCATGCATTGTCCAGGTAGCCACACATGTAACCAACCCATCCGCCCCCCTCCCGCCCCACCCACACCCACGATTACCATCAATTTATAATTTAATCTGGTTGGTTCACTTTTCTCCTACTCCCTACATTTCTATGCTTATGTTGCAGCCGATTAAGGACACCTTCGCTCAAAATACTTTTCCCATCCTGCCACTAATTACTCGGGTTATTTCCCATCACGCATCACCTTTCGCATCGGTGCCTCACTCATGTTCCCTCATCACCACACAAACAATAGGAACCTCCGCCTCAGGGCAATCGCCAACGCCACCCGAAACCACCAGCTAGCCCAAGGTCCAACGTTGTTTGGAACCGACGCCTCGTCCCAGGCCCGACGCTTCCTAGGAACTTCCCCCTCGCAGCCTCGCACCAAGGCCTGATGATGCTCGTGAGCCGCCGCCATGGACCTAGGCCCGACGTCGCCCGAGAACCGCCGCATACAACCTAGTCCCGACGCCGCCCCGGACATCACCTGCGCCTATGCTTTGATTAGAAAATAATTTTTTCACGCTTTAAGCATAGGAAGCGGGGAAGGGAGTATACCTAACATTATTTAAGCTTTGGGCAACACACATGTTGCTTTGTTTATTATAATATTTAATCCCAACACATGGATCAATGGATGTCTAATTTTTTTTAAATTGAAGAATATAGACTAAATCAGAACGGAATTAGTCTAGACTCTAAACCCTACATTTTACAGTAATTATGTGTATCCTAGGTAATTTAATTTCTAGATTAAACATGGAATTAGAGAATCTCCAACAAGCGCACAAAATATCCCATGCTAATTTTTTGTTTTGCAATGCCTTTTTTTTTAAATGAAACTGTGTCTAGGAGGAACTAGACATTTTTTTGATATAGTAGAAGCGGGACTTGGCGTGACAATTCCGAAATTCGTCACTGACAGGAATCGAACTCCGGTCGTTGGGGTGCGCCACTGCGACCCCAACCACTGGGCTAAGCCCACGTCGTCGCAATGCCTTTTTTGGCTATTTTACACGCCGGTAACTTGACTACTTCACCGGACTTCAAAAAAATAGCGTGTGGATAGCAGCAATTTTTTAGATGTTGTAAAATACAGCGCGCTGGCGCCTCCATAAACAACAAACAACTACACATATAGTAGAAGACTGAAGATCAACCACAATGAACAATAAATAGTTTAATTCATTATTACAAGACATATAAATAGTTCATTGTCAATACAACATATAGGTCATCAACAATACAACTAATAGTATTTCAACAATACCACAAACATACATATGAGATGAAACTATTGTTGGCCATTCCATGTCCATCACTCCTCGATGAGATCATCTTGAAGCTGATCATGCACAACAGTATTTCAAATCGAATTGTACAATGCAATAAAATAGGCCACTCTCTCTTCTCTCCTACACATCTTGCACAGGATGTCCCATCAACTCATAGTGTGAATTGTCATTGTCTTGCCCACGTGCATTCTCGCTGATCATGTTATGCATGATGACACAAGCGTTCATGATACCGAAGGATCTATTGATGCCAAACTTTAGCCGGTCCTCTCACAACGCAAATAAAAGGGATGTGTCGAGCGTGCCAATACCTCTGAGCACCTTGCGAGCGTAGGTGCGGAGGCGGCGACGCGAGCTCCTTGCACGTCGGGGGGAAGAGGGAGCGGGCGAGCAGCAAGGCGCCGCCGCCGCCGACTTGAAATTAGGGAGCGGCGACAAAGCAGCCGATTTTCCGTCGCGGGGCGCCAATTCAGCTGGCTAGACGCGCGGTGGCTGTTGGGGAGTGGCGCGGCCTCGGTTTTCCGCAGCGGCAGTGAGGGTTACCGGAGTATATGAGCGCGGATAAATCAGTAACGACATAAACACGCATTGAGGAATTACCTTGGCGGTTTGCTTCGGCGACTCGGTTTGCTGCGCGCTGGAGCGAAAGCGCCAAGTATGCCGCGCTAGGTGACGCTTTATCTCATGCGCTAACTTTTTTTTACCGCGCGCTCGTTTTTGGCGCGCCTGGTGAAGCGCAGATTACCACCTTCCTCATTCAATAAAAAATACTTTTAGTGTGCCTGTCGGCCGGACATGATCTTAGAAGGTTCTACGTGTGCGTGGGTATCCAACTGGCCACGCATGTAAACCAACCTATCCCCACTGCTAGCCACACATATAACCAACCCATGAGCATATGTACGGCTTGGCAAAAATCTGTGTCAATGGTGTGGGTAATAATTCCGGCTAGGTAGATGGAATGCCTTCAACCTCTGCCACTAGAAATATGAATCGTTCATGCAAGTACAACGCGACAGGGTCATGACTCATGAGTGTGCCACGATAGAAGTGCCCAGGTCACAAATAATAAATAAAATGAATGACCCAAATAAATACTGTACTACTCCTCTACTACAACATCCGTACCGGTTTACATGACAATTACGTATTTTGATAAAGAAGTTTGACTAAAAATTTGGTCAATAAAATATAAGATATGTGCTACAAAAATTATATCATTGGATTCATATTCAAAAGAAATTTCCAATAGTATAATTTTATGATATATATCTTATATTTTATTGACAAAATTAATAGTCAAAGTTTTTTTCTCAAAATACGTAATTGCCCTGTAAACCGGTATGGAGGTAGTAGTAGTAGTACTTCAAGGTGGGGCCCATCGATCACGGGATTAATTTTTCTTGTCTGTAGTTAGTTGGGTCTAACGGAAATGTGGGAAGTGGTCTATCCCAACGGATCGTACTTCGTTACACATTAGGCTATTGAACTAAAACTGGTACTGGTTTAGTGGGTAATAATTTATATGCACTTACCTTACTGCGTGTGAAAAAATTGAAAAGGTGAGACATGGTGGATGATATTTTTCCAATGCAAAATCCTTAACATGTACCCTCCTTTGAGGACAGAGGGAGTAAAAGCTAGAATGTAAATTATTTAAGAACTTATTTTACAGCTAGATTGTAGATTATTTCAGAACGGGGGAGTACAAGAGAAGAAAAAGAAAAAGAAAAACATGAAACAGAGAAGATAGATCAATAAATAAGATATAACTAAATGTCTATTAATTTTGAAAATTCTATATGTCTTATAATCCCTATCAAAGATAATACGACTGGGATGTCTAGCCACGAGATATTTTGATTGCTGGTCCCTGTGCCGTGTCGGACAAGGATTGGACGGAAATTCCTGGTACGTGTAGCAGTACTAGTACAGTTATAGTTAGGTAGAAAATTAGCACTACTAGGTTATTCGTCGATATATGCAATGAACTAAAGCTTAATGTATTGCTCCTGCCACCAAGTTTAACATGATTTTGGGAGTATCCGTTATTGTCATGTTATTTATAGCTAGTCTAATAGCTAACTTTTTTTTGATACTAATATCTGGAATATATTAAGTAAGGAAAACAAGATAATACAAGAATATCCAGATAGAAGACAGCTGTCCCCAAACTTCAGAAAGAACCCTAGACAAACTAAAATGTCACATCCCAAATTTTCCAAATTTTGGAATGTGAAATAAAAATAAAATAAATGATTGTTTGTTTGTCTTGGTTGAAAATTTACAATGAAATAAAAAAAATTGGTGTTACTTAAAAGTTTTTCAAAAAATGGAGTTTTCAAAAACATGCATTGCATTCATAAGCATCATGACATCTTTGCAATTTCCTAGGAAATTTGAGCGAAATTTCAAATTCTTAAATAAACCTTAAACCGAAGTAATGCAAATAAAGTCATATCGACCTATGTGCCAAATTCAATTTTTTTCAAAATGTTAGAAAAGTGGTTTCAAAATATTCTTTATTAAATAAAGAATTCGCTGATATTTTATTTATATTTTTCTGAGTTAGTTTGAGTAACTTTTGATCAAATTCAATTTGTCAAATTATTCTCCAAATACTAAAATAGGAAAAAGAAAAGAGTTTTGGTTTAAAGAAAAGAAAACGAACGGGGCAAATGGCCAGCCCAAAGTCAAATCAACAAAGCTGGCCACACACACGCGCGTACGGCGCGCACGAAGCAGCAGCCCAGCAGTCTGTTTTCTCCGCGTTTCCTTTTTCTTCTTATTCTAACGTGGGACCCGCTGTGATCACCATCAAGCTCCAGTACAGGAACGGACGAGTCGTAGCTACGTTTTTCAGTTTCTGTCATTTCCTCTCCAATTGATTCCGGGCGTTTTAAGCCACCATTTGAAGCACCGTTTGTTGCTACTTAAGCTCCACTCCTTCCTCTTCATTTTCCCTCAAACCGAACAAACCGAGAGCCTCCAGGCTGCTCGAATTTTGCCTCGCATGTCCGCAGTACCGTCGCGGTAAATCGTCGATTGCGGTGAGCACGGTCCATCTTTTGATCTCTAGTTTCTTCCAAACTTCCTATTTCTTCCTTGCGCACGTCTCAGACTTTGTTTCGGCAATTTTGGTGCACCACAGTGACGGCGTCATCTTCGTCTGTGAGCACGTCCGCGGGACAGTTTACCAGCGAGCAACTGCGCACCAGTGAGAAAGCCCGTACGTAGAACTCACGGTCAATTTCAGCTCGTACACTACTTCACGGACGCCAAGAACCGCCGCAACGCGACTACATCCACGAACAAGTGCAACGCCAGCAACATCGACGTTTTTCTTCCTGTTCGTGAGCTGCCCTTGCCCTTGATAATTTTCTTCTTTTATTTCTTTTCCTTGCAACCACACGATGTTGATCCTAAGGCCCAAATCTGATCACTTAAACAAAGGGGTATTGACCAACCAGATTCTGCCACTTGTCATATCTGTTTCTATTTTCGAACTTTTGGACATAGAAACATAGAAACTTGTAGAAATCATATCTTTAGTTTCGTTCATCCGAATTTAACAAATTCTGCGTCCCTGGATTCATAAAAACGTGTAGAATACAGTAGACACATAATATTGCACTTTTGCATCATATTTTTACACAGTTTTTGCAGAAACTCAAATAGAGTATTTTGACTATATAAATAGTTCTACAAATTATTTTGGAGTAATTAATTTTGCTATTAACAGAGAATTGAACCCCCTGTACAGTAGCATTGAAAAGAAAAATGTGACCTATACATTTTCCTTGTAGTATTTGTTTAGTGTTGTAGATCTTTTCTAATGATAGGAAATGTTTTTAATTATTAATTCAACATTAAAATTTTACCATGGCATCATGCATATAGTTGAAACCAGAGAACATAATAAGTGTGTTGTTCATGTTTAATCCACATATTGCATCCATATTTTTATTTGCGATTGTCTATATGTTGCTATGTGTTTATGGAGTGAAATTATGTTTGTAGATTGTGGTTGTGCTGTTTGCAACGAGTGTTTTCGCGAAGAGTGTACCAACTCCTCTCACCAAGGCAAGTGACACTTTGATCATAAATGTCCCAATGTTTATTACGTATGTAGTATTATTCACTAGTGTCCATGTGTGTAAATGGTATACTAGGCTATGTGAACCGCCATTTAGGATAACTATAAGTACCTTGATCGACCGGTAAAAGACACTGTAGGAGTTGTTTGCTTAGCCGAGCTACCCTTGGTTCATTGTGGATGGAGCAATGTTACCATTATATATGATTTTGGTTCATTGCGGATGGAGCGATGTTACCATTTTATTTGGCCTTTGGTTCATTGTGGATGGAGCAATGATACCATTTTATATAACCTTGGTTCATTGCGGATGGAGCAATGTTACCATTTCCCTTGGTTCACTGCGGATGGAGCAGTGTTACCACTTTAATGGCCTTTGGTTCATTGTGGATGGAGCAATGATACCATTTTATATAACCTTGGTTCATTGCGGATGGAGCAATGTTACCATTTCCCTTGGTTCACTGCGGATGGAGCAGTGTTACCACTTTAATGGCCTTTGGTTCATTGTGGATGGAGCAATGATACCATTTTATATAACTTTGGTTCATTGCGGATGGAGCAATGTTACCATTTCCCTTGGTTCATTGCGGATGGAGCAATGTTACCATTTCCCTTGATTCATTGCGGATGGAGCAGTGTTACCACTTTAATGGCCTTTGGTTCATTGTGGATGGAGCAATGATACCATTTTATATAACTTTGGTTCATTGCGGATGGAGCAATGTTACCATTTCCCTTGGTTCATTGCGGATGGAGCAATATTACCATTTCCCTTGGTTCATTGCGGATGGAGCAGTGTTACCACTTTAATGGCCTTGATTCATTGCGGATGGAGCAGTGTTACCACTTTAATGGCCTTGGTTCATTGCGGATGGAGCAGTGTTACCACTTTAATGGCTTTGGTTCATTGCGGATGGAGCAATGTTACCATTTTGTAGGTCCTTTGGTTCATTGCGGATGGAGCAATGTTACCAATTTATTTGACCTATTGGTTCATTGCGGATGGAGCAGTGTTACCACCTTATATGACTCCTGGATCATTGTTGATAGCAGTGTTCCCACCTCTGTATGAATATTAAATCATTGTTGATAGCAGTGGATGCTTCCACTTTAGTTGTCACATGACTCATTGGGAATTTACCGCCTTACGTGCCATCTTGCCAATACAATTCAAATGTATTGACCATTCGTGGCTGCAACGTATCATGTTGCTGTTGGAGAACGTAGCATAGAAAACAAAAATTTTCCTACGGCGAACACGCAATCCAAGCCAAGATGCAATCTAGAAGACGGTAGCAACGAGGGGATTATCGAGACTCACCCTTGAAGAGATTCCAAAGCCTACAAGAGGAGGCTCTTGTTGCTGCGGTAGACGTTCACTTGCCGCTTGCAAAAGCGCGTAGAAGATCTTGATCACGATCGGTTCCGGCGCCACGAACGGGCGGCACCTCCGTACTCGGTCACACGTTCGGTTGTTGATGAAGACGACGTCCACCTCCCCGTTCCGGCGGGCAGCGGAAGTAGTAGCTCCTCTTGAATCCGACAGCACGACGGCGTGGTGTCGGTGGCGGTGGAGAAATCCGGCGGAGCTTCGCTAAGCGTGCGGGATATGGTGGAGGAGCGGGGCGCTAGGGTTTGGGGAGAGAGGGTGGCCGGCCACTATAGGGGTGCGGCCAAGCTATGGCTTTTGTGTGGCCGGCCCCTCCCCTTGGCCCTCTATATATAGGTGGAAGCCCCAAGTGTTGGACTACAAGTCTTCGAATAAGACCCGAACCCAAAACCTTCCATATGGTGGGAAACCTTCCCTCCCACTAGAGGTGGGAATTCCTCCTTCCATAGGGGGGGGTGGCCGGCCCCCTAAGGGGGAGTCCACTTGGGACTCCTCCCCCACTAGGGTTGGCCGGCCATGGAGGTGGAGTCCCATGTGGACTCCACCTTCCTTGGTGGTTTCTTCCGGACTTTTCTAGAACCTTCTAGAACCTTCCATAGAACCTTCCGCATCATTTTATTCACATAAAATGACATCCTATATATGAATCTTATTCTCGGACCATTCCGGAACTCCTCGTGATGTCCGGGATTACATCCGGGACTCAGAACAAATATTCGAACTCCATTCCATATTCAAGTTCTACCATTTCAACATCCAACTTTAAGTGTGTCACCCTACGGTTCGCGAACTATGCGGACATGGTTGAGTACTCACTCCGACCAATAACCAATAGCGGGATCTGGAGATCCATAATGGCTCCCACATATTCAACGATGACTTTAGTGATCGAATGAACCATTCACATACGATACCAATTCCCTTTGTCACGCGATATTTTACTTGTCCAGAGGTTTGATCATCGGTATCACTCTATACCTTGTTCAACCTCGTCTCTGACAAGTACTCTTTACTCGTACCGTGGTATGTGGTCTCTTATGAACTTATTCATATGCTTGCAAGACATTAGACGACATTCCACCGAGAGGGCCCGAGTATATCTATCCGTCATCGGGATGGACAAATCCCATTGTTGATCCATATGCCTCAACTCATACTTTCCGGATACTTAATCCCACCTTTATAGCCACCCATTTACGCGGTGGTGTTTGATGTAATCAAAGTACCTTTCCAGGTATAAGTGATTTACATGATCTCATGGTCATAAGGACTAGGTAACTATGTATCGAAAGCTTATAGCAAATAACTTAATGACGAGATCTTATGCTACGCTTAATTGGGTGTGTCCATTACATCATTCATACAATGACATAACCTTGTTATTAATAACATCCAATGTTCATGATTATGAAACTAATCATCCATTAATCAACAAGCTAGTTTAAGAGGCATACTAGGGACTTCTTGTTTGTCTACATATCACACATGTACCAATGTTTCGGTTAATACAATTATAGCATGATATATAAACATTATCATAAACACAAAGATATATAATAACCATTTATTATTGCCTCTTGGGCATATCTCCAACAGTCTCCCACTTGCACTAGAGTCAATAATCTAGTTTACATATGTAAAGATATAACACCTTGGCCTTCTGGTGCTTTATCATGTTTTGCTCACGGGAGAGGTTTTAGTCAACGGTTCTGACATGCTCAGAAACGTATGTATTTTGCAATTCATATGCGTCTCGAGCGCATCACTCATTTTCCAAATGAGTCGGCATATATGCTTAGTCCTATGGTGGAACCTTAATTCCGCGGTCTGAAATATGTCACTAATATTGTCACACACAATATAGCTTCAAAGTTCTGACTTTGTCGGAAATACACCAAGTTCTCAAAGAACCTCCTGACTTAACATCCTTTGTCATTGTCAAAACAATGACATATTCTGCCTTCTTTTGTAGAATCCATCATAATATTTAGAACTCTTCTAAATCTAGCATAGACAACTTCTAGCTCATTTTGCTACCTTTTAAACAACACTTAGTCTAATTTGAGATTTGAAATTATATTTTATATGTGACAAAACCAATATCGGTGTAACACCTTACGGCGATTTGTTTGTCATTTCTTCATACAAAAAAAATATATATATCCTTAGTTCTTCTAAAGTACTTAAGGATATTCTTACTGTCGTTCAATGATCATCATATGAATCATTCTGGTATATGCTCATAACACTTTATAGCACATGATATACTGATTGTGTACATGTTATTCGTGATCTATAATCACTCATGTGTTTTTACTCATTGAGTGTCAGATACACTCAAGTCTTGTTAAACCTTCACATGACAAGAACATTTTCTTACTATTTCTATATTGAACTACTTCAATATCCATCATATGTACTTTGACTTAAACTTATTTATGTGTTTCAATCTATCTTCATAGATCTTGACACTAAATTTGTTTCGATCCATATCCTTTCATTGAAGTTAATTCTCAATGAAACCTTTTAATCAAGTATATAATTACATCATTTATAACCAACTATATGTCACCTACATAAAGTATTATAAATGTGTCTTAGCGCTCCCACTTAATTTCTTGCAAATGCAAGCCTCTTCATCGTCTCTGATGAAATCAAAAACTCTTTGACTATTTCATCTGGTGAAGATTCTAACTCCGTGATACTTACTTCATCCAATTGAAGTTCGTATACCTTTCTAGTATTCCACGGACCAGCAAAACTCTTGGTTGTATCTTGTATACACCTTTAATACACACTTCTGTTAAGTAGTGTATTTTGCCATCCTACTAGCATATCTCATAAAAGAAATATGTAGTGATTACTAGAATAATCCACATAGACTATAAACATTGCTACGGAAGATCTAATCTTATCGTAGTCAACTCTTTGAACTTTGTCGTAAACAATTTTTCGACAAGTCGAGCTTCTTTAAGGATATTTCATCCAAGTCTATAGATCCATTTACTTTCAAAAAGTATTCATCTATTATGGATTTCATGGCGCATGGCCATTTTAACGGAGTCAGGGCCCATCATAACTTCTTTGTTTGTAGTTGGTTTATCATTATTCAAAATCAATCCTTTGTTCACAAATCATTTATTTGATCACAAAGTAAACCATACCTACAAGGTTCAATATGTATTTCGATCTCCATGGCTAAAACACTTTGTAGTCATGGGAGCCATGATCGTCGTGGCCGCTTCCGAAACAAATTCCGATGCTTGCGCTACTCGATCATTATGCTCAGGTTCATAAACCTTATCAAATTATATTGTCCTCCCACTCAAATACTTCACTAGAAACAATTTCTCGGAAATAAAAAACATTGACAAACACTTTTGTCTTTGTCTCGTGGGAAGAATTCCCAATTAAATCTCTGGGATAACCAACAAAGACATTCATCCGATTTTGGTTGTAAACTCTTAGACCAAAATTTAAAGAAAGACTATTAGGGTTTATACCCATACCATAACTCGTTTGGTGTCATTTCAACGGATCATGATGATGCTCTATTCAGTGTAAAAGCGGTAGTCACTAAAGCATAATCCACAAAAATATAATGGCGTTAATATCTTATCTCATCATTGATCCAACAAGGTTTGGATACATCTCTTGGATACTTCATCATCACTATGATACTCCAAGAAACGTGAGTTGTAGAACAATTTCATAACTCTCTTAGATGTTCGCTAAAACTCGTAATTCAAATATTTCCACCATGATCCAATCATAGATATTTGATTTTTCTATTACGATGATTTCCACTTCATGCTGAAATTTATTTGAATCCATTCTAATGTTTCAAACTTCTTCCTTATTGAATATATCCACATATATATACTCAATTCATTGTTGAAAGTTTTCATGAAGTAGAAGAATCTCCCGCACACAACTATGCCCGAGTGAACCATATACATCATCATGTATTTTTCACTAAGTTAGTTGCCCGTTCAACTCTTGGCCTATGAACGGTATTTTAATCATTCTCTTTAGAAAAGATTTGCAAGCGTCAAATGATTCAAAAATCAAGTGACTCCAAAAATCCATTTACATGGAGTTCCTTCATGCGTTCCTTTCTAACATGACCTAAATGGCGGTTCCACAAATGAGTGGAATTCAAATCATTTGCCTTATGGCATTTTAGCGTCAGTGTTATGTATGTGTGTTTCACCATTAAGATTTATAATAACTTATCCATCATACATGGAGTAATGTCATAATTTGAACAACTCATTGTTTTTATTTGACCAGAGCAAAATAACAATTATTAAGTTCTTTATTATAAATTCTAAGGGCTAGATAGAATGCCAACGATGAACATAATAACACTTTATTTTTTGTTCCGGACGTGCATACCTATCATATTCCTTGTCGATCACTTAGGCCATTGTATTCTTGTATTGTGTTGTTTTGTATGACACTTCATACCAACCAATATAGCACTAATACCCAAGAATTTCATTGTGTGACTAAACTAGGAATACATCCATAACATGTATATCATTTATATACACCGAGCTAGACTTTCTAGTATTTTCTTTATTTCTGCGAATATCTTTTGCGGTTTCTCTTTTAGCTTTCCTCATTATTCGGAAAAACACTTCAACATCAATAACTTCTAGGTTTGTTGGTCAAATACCAATAACCTTGAGGTTTTTACTTTGAAGTTGTTCATCATATGACAAGTGTTCTAGATTTCACTTATTAGTAACTATGATGAACAATTTCACTCATAATTTTATCCATCAATTCATGACAACTTTTTGAGACCATGTCTGTACATGCTAGGCTCATAAAGTTTAACCTTAGTATTTGTATGTGCAAATCGGCTTGCACCCATTGTAAGCACACGTAGAATCTATAACACCCGATCATCACGTGATGCTTCGATACGACGAGTCTTAGCAACGGTGCATACTAAGGATGATAACTTCATGGATATGCGAATATCGTTAGTGCTCCAATAGTTGGAGGATTGTGACGCTCGGCGTCTTCAACCTTCATACATTCCCATAAAACTTATGAGTTTATGTAGTCTCACCAAATTATATTCTATCATCTTGCAATAAGGTCTTAGATATCACATATATCTCATACCTTGATTATTTCGAAAACTAAATTTTCAGCTCCTTACTTTTCAAACAGATTTGAACTTCAAGTTTCACGGAGACAAGATAACTTTAGGTACTAATTGAAACCATAGCTCTCTGAATCAACAAAGTGAGTTTCACTAAAAGTTTGCAATAGGACTTAATCAATTCTTGATTCTTAAAAAATACGGTACTAATCCGTAAAGTTTCTTATCAGATTTTAACAGTATTTCTATCTCAATAACAAGACTAGCGCTTGGTAGAATAACGGATGCCAATACTACAAAATTAATTCAAAATACTACTCAGACTATGTTTATGATAATTAGTTCATGTTTTAATCTAATTACTAATGAACTCCCACTTAATACAACATCCCTCATAGTTGTTAAGTGGTACACGATCCAGATCCACTACACCAAAACCGATCATCACGTGAGATGATGTAGCTTCAATGGTGAACATCAACATGTTGATCATATCATCCATATGACTCGTGTTCAACCTTTCGGTTTCCGTTGTCCCGAGGCCATGTCTGTACATGCTAGGCTCGTCAAGCAAACCCCTTTGTGCAACATGGCTTACACCCGTTGTATGTCGAGTTTATCACACCCGATCATCACGAGATGCTTCAAAACGTCGAACAATGCAACGGTGCATACGAGGGAAGAACACTTTATTATCTTGATATTAATGTGAGGGATCATCTTATAATGCTACCGTCGCGATCTAAGCAAAATAAGATGCATAAAGGATTAACATCACATGCAATTCATATGTGATATGATATGGCCCTTTTGTCTTTGCGCCTTTGATCTTCATCTCCAAAGCACGGACATGATCTCCATCATCTTCGGGCATGATCTCCATCATCGTCGGCGTAGCGTCAAGGTTCATGGCGCCGGCTTCATGGTTGTTCACCTCATGTAGCAACTATTACAACTACTTTGAAAAACTACTCAACATGAAAATTAAAGACAACCATAAGGCTCCTGCCGGTTGCCACAATACAATAATGATCATCTCATACATATTCATCATCACATTATGGCCATATCACATCACCAAACCCTGCAAAAACAAGTTAGACGTCTCTAATTTGGTTTGCATATTTTACGTGGTTTAGGGTTTTCGAGTGAGATCTAATCTACCTACGAACATGAACCACAACGGTGATACTAGTGTTGTCAATAGAAGAGTAAATTGAATCTTCACTATAGTAGGAGAGACGAGACACCCGCAAAGCCACTTATGCAATACAAGTTGCATGTCGAGCGTGGAGCAAATCTCATGAACGCGGTCATGTAAAGTTAGCCCGAGCCGCTTCATCCCACTATGCCACAAAGATGCAAAGTACTCAACTAAAGATAACAAGAGCATCAACGCCCACAAACCATTGTGTTCTACTCGTGCAACCATCTATACATAGACACGGCTCTGATACCACTGTTGGAGAACGTAGCATAGAAAACAAAAATTTTCCTACGGCGAACACGCAATCCAAGCCAAGATGCAATCTAGAAGACGGTAGCAACGAGGGGATTATCGAGACTCACCCTTGAAGAGATTCCAAAGCCTACAAGAGGAGGCTCTTGTTGCTGCGGTAGACGTTCACTTGCCGCTTGCAAAAGCGCGTAGAAGATCTTGATCACGATCGGTTCCGGCGCCACGAACGGGCAGCACCTCCGTACTCGGTCACACGTTCGGTTGTTGATGAAGACGACGTCCACCTCCCCGTTCCGGCGGGCAGCGGAAGTAGTAGCTCCTCTTGAATCCGACGGCACGACGGCGTGGTGTCGGTGGCGGTGGAGAAATCCGGCGGAGCTTCGCTAAGCGTGCGGGATATGGTGGAGGAGCGGGGCGCTAGGGTTTGGGGAGAGGGGGTGGCCGGCCACTATAGGGGTGCGGCCAAGCTATGGCTTTTGTGTGGCCGGCCCCCTCCCCTTGGCCCTCTATATATAGGTGGAAGCCCCAAGTGTTGGACTACAAGTCTTCGAATAAGACCCGAACCCAAAACCTTCCATATGGTGGGAAACCTTCCCTCCCACTAGAGGTGGGAATTCCTCCTTCCATAGGGGGGGGTGGCCGGCCCCCTAAGGGGGAGTCCACTTGGGACTCCTCCCCCACTAGGGTTGGCCGGCCATGGAGGTGGAGTCCCATGTGGACTCCACCTTCCTTGGTGGTTTCTTCCGGACTTTTCTAGAACCTTCTAGAACCTTCCATAGAACCTTCCGCATCATTTTATTCACATAAAATGACATCCTATATATGAATCTTATTCTCCGGACCATTCGGAACTCCTCGTGATGTCCGGGATTACATCCGGGACTCCGAACAAATATTCGAACTCCATTCCATATTCAAGTTCTACCATTTCAACATCCAACTTTAAGTGTGTCACCCTACGGTTCGCGAACTATGCGGACATGGTTGAGTACTCACTCCGACCAATAACCAATAGCGGGATCCGGAGATCCATAATGGCTCCCACATATTCAACGATGACTTTAGTGATCGAATGAACCATTCACATACGATACCAATTCCCTTTGTCACGCGATATTTTACTTGTCCGAGGTTTGATCATCGGTATCACTCTATACCTTGTTCAACCTCGTCTCCGACAAGTACTCTTTACTCGTACCGTGGTATGTGGTCTCTTATGAACTTATTCATATGCTTGCAAGACATTAGACGACATTCCACCGAGAGGGCCCGGAGTATATCTATCCGTCATCGGGATGGACAAATCCCATTGTTGATCCATATGCCTCAACTCATACTTTCCGGATACTTAATCCCACCTTTATAGCCACCCATTTACGCGGTGGTGTTTGATGTAATCAAAGTACCTTTCCGGTATAAGTGATTTACATGATCTCATGGTCATAAGGACTAGGTAACTATGTATCGAAAGCTTATAGCAAATAACTTAATGACGAGATCTTATGCTACGCTTAATTGGGTGTGTCCATTACATCATTCATACAATGACATAACCTTGTTATTAATAACATCCAATGTTCATGATTATGAAACTAATCATCCATTAATCAACAAGCTAGTTTAAGAGGCATACTAGGGACTTCTTGTTTGTCTACATATCACACATGTACCAATGTTTCGGTTAATACAATTATAGCATGATATATAAACATTATCATAAACACAAAGATATATAATAACCATTTATTATTGCCTCTTGGGCATATCTCCAACAGTTGCAGGTTTTCCAGATGATGTGTAAGGAAACGTTAGGGGTTACGAGTCTATCCTCAACATGCTCGCCTGTGGCACATGAAGACGAAGGACTCCATGCTGTCTAAGTTTGTTCGTTGTAAAACTCTGATGATAGCTAGCCTTGTGCTATGCAATTTGTAAATCTTTATGTAAATTCTGGATCATACGATGTAATAAAGACCTTTGTTTCGTGATATTACATCTTGTACTGTGTGTGCTAGCGATTGATCCAGGGACTAGCACAGATATGCACAGAGATCGGCACCCTACCGGGTGAGGTCGCTACAGATGGTATCAGAGCCAGGTTGACCGTAGGTTCGTGACCCTAGGTTTTGATTAGAAATAGGAAGACCCTAGGATGAAAAACTTGTCTAATCCTATTTCAATTAAAAATATGGTTTCCTTGTGAACTTCTTGTACTCTCATCTATTCCATCTTCAAAATTGTTTTCCTCTTGCCTTAGATGACCAACCTCATGAAACCAGCAAGGAAGTAGAGATGATGACCTTGTACCCGAAGTAAGGGACAAATGCTTCATATGATATTCTTCAAATCCGTAAGAAGTGTTTCATGGATGACCATCGAAGATTTGAAGAAAGACTTCGATGCAGACTGCACAACACACGAAGATACACCGATGGAGTAGAATAGAAACTTGAAACATCCAAAACAGAAATAGACCGGACCACCATTAATTTTGTTTTATTGAACCAGCGATATCGTAAGAAAGTACTGAGCTTACCAAATTGAAGTATGACCATACTAGTTTGGTTGTGTTTGTGTTATGTTGCTTGATGCTTGTTAGATGATTGTTGTTTGCTAAATTGCCTTGATCTGTTGTGTTTGGGTAGGAACCTTCTTTAGAACCTTTCTATCTATTCTCATCTATACCCAACCTAGAGAATGTTTTCTCGGCAACTCGCCATGAAGACAACAGTAGTGAAACCAACCTTGATGTTTCCTACAAGGTGAAGAAAGCGTGGAGTATGAGATACGCAAAAAACCTAGTTAAGGATCGATAGAAAGTTTTTGAAAACAATTCAATAATGGGGACTGAAACATTGATTCAATTCTCCATGGAATTTTTTTTATCAAACTGGTGAGGTTGACCAAGTGTTAGAATACGAGATTCAATAAATCAAATGCGGAGTAATAATCTGGGTGCAGGATGGATTGATCACCATTCCTACTACTCTTATTATTCGCTTTCGTAATATTGACTTTACGAATCTAGAGAGACATGCCTACAAAAGAGACGTCGATGATAAGCCTAAACCTTAGGGTGGAGAAATATTATACCCTTATAGTAGGCAAGTGTTGCCAACCGTAGGACTACAACGAGATTGAAGATCTAGCCACTAGATGAAGAGTTGTGGAAGGATGTTGTCGAAGACACCAATAAACAAAGATGATGAATGTCGTGAAGTCCTCTCATCTTGGTCTTCCGATTGACCCAAAGAGTGACCCGTCAGTATCAAAAGTACTTCGACGACCAGCCCACAGGGATTAGAAGCCAACCATGAGGAAAAGCCTACTCAACTCACTTTGGAGAGATATGTTGATCACTATATGTGAATAAACATTCGCCTATTGGATATTAGCTCAGAAGCCATAAGCCATAGATATTTTCAAAAGATGACCTGAGGTCAAGTCATATCCTCGGATGTGCCAAGTCATATCCAAGATGAGCTTATCCTAAACCCAAGACCTAAGACGACCTACAAAAAAAAATTCTTTTAAGGGTGGTAGCCCACCCCAACATATCCCATGCCCATCCTTCTTTCTAGCCTTTCTCGAATCTCGAGGACGAGATTCCTTTTAAGGGTGGTAGTCTGTCACATCCCAAATTTTCCAAATTTTGGAATGTGAAATAAAAATAAAATAAATGATTGTTTGTTTGTCTTGGTTGAAAATTTACAATGAAATAAAAAAAATTGGTGTTACTTAAAAGTTTTTCAAAAAATGGAGTTTTCAAAAACATGCATTGCATTCATAAGCATCATGACATCTTTGCAATTTCCTAGGAAATTTGAGCGAAATTTCAAATTCTTAAATAAACCTTAAACCGAAGTAATGCAAATAAAGTCATATCGACCTATGTGCCAAATTCAATTTTTTCAAAATGTTAGAAAAGTGGTTTCAAAATATTCTTTATTAAATAAAGAATTCGCTGATATTTTATTTATATTTTTCTGAGTTAGTTTGAGTAACTTTTGATCAAATTCAATTTGTCAAATTATTCTCCAAATACTAAAATAGGAAAAAGAAAAGAGTTTTGGTTTAAAGAAAAGAAAACGAACGGGGCAAATGGCCAGCCCAAAGTCAAATCAACAAAGCTGGCCACACACACGCGCGTACGGCGCGCACGAAGCAGCAGCCCAGCAGTCTGTTTTCTCCGCGTTTCCTTTTTCTTCTTATTCTAACGTGGGACCCGCTGTGATCACCATCAAGCTCCAGTACAGGAACGGACGAGTCGTAGCTACGTTTTTCAGTTTCTGTCATTTCCTCTCCAATTGATTCCGGGCGTTTTAAGCCACCATTTGAAGCACCGTTTGTTGCTACTTAAGCTCCACTCCTTCCTCTTCATTTCCCCTCAAACCGAACAAACCGAGAGCCTCCAGGCTGCTCGAATTTTGCCTCGCATGTCCGCAGTACCGTCGCGGTAAATCGTCGATTGCGGTGAGCACGGTCCATCTTTTGATCTCTAGTTTCTTCCAAACTTCCTATTTCTTCCTTGCGCACGTCTCAGACTTTGTTTCGGCAATTTTGGTGCACCACAGTGACGGCGTCATCTTCGTCTGTGAGCACGTCCGCGGGACAGTTTACCAGCGAGCAACTGCGCACCAGTGAGAAAGCCCGTACGTAGAACTCACGGTCAATTTCAGCTCGTACACTACTTCACGGACGCCAAGAACCGCCGCAACGCGACTACATCCACGAACAAGTGCAACGCCAGCAACATCGACGTTTTTCTTCCTGTTCGTGAGCTGCCCTTGCCCTTGATAATTTTTCTTCTCATTTATTTCTTTTCCTTGCAACCACACGATGTTGATCCTAAGGCCCAAATACTAGATCACTTAAACAAAGGGGTATTGACCAACCAGATTCTGCCACTTGTCATATCTGTTTCTAATTTTCGAACTTTTGGACATAGAAACATACGCAAACTTTGTAGAAATCATATCTTTAGTTCTACGTTCATCCGAAATTTAACAAATTCTGACGTCCCTGGATTCATAAAAACGTGTAGAATACAGTTAGACATCATAATATTGCACTTTTGCATCATATTTATTACACAGTTTTTGCAGAAACTCAAATAGAGTATTTTGACTATATAAATGAGTTCTACAAATTATTTTGGAGTAATTAATTTTGCTATTAACAGCAGAATTGAACCCTCTGTACAGTAGCATTGATAAAGAAAAATGTGAGCCTATACTATTTTCCTTGTAGTATTTGTATTAGTGTTGTAGATCTTTTCTAATGATAGGAAATGTTTTTAATATATTAATTCAACATTAAAATTATTACCATGGCATCATGCATATAGATTGACAACCAGAGAACATACATAAGTGTGTTTTGTTCATGTTTAACTCCACATATTGCATCCATATTTTTTATTTGCGATTGTCTATATGTTGCTATGTGTTTATGGAGTGAAATTATGGTTTGTAGATTGTGGTTGTGCTGATTGCAACGAGTGTTTCTGCGAAGAGTGTACCAACTCGTCCTCTCACCAAGGCAAGTGACACTTTGATCATGAATGTCCCAATGTTTTATTACGTATGTAGCATTATTCACTAGTGTGCATGTGTGGAAATGTTATACTAGGCTATGTGAACCGCCATTTAGGATAACTATAAGTATCTTAACCGACCGGTAAAATACACCGTAGAAGTTGTTTGCTTAGCCGTGCTACCTTGGTTCATTGTGGATGGAGCAATGTTACCATTTTATATGACCTTGGTTCATTGCGGATGGAGCAATGCTACCACTTTATTTGACCCTTGGTTCATTGCGGATGGAGCAGTGTTACCAATTTATATGCCCTTTGGTTCATTGCGGATAGAGCAATGCAACCACTTTATTTGACCATTGGTTCATTGCGGATGGAGCAGTGTTACCAATTTATATGCCCTTTGGTTCATTGCGGATGGAGCAATGTTACCATTTTGTATGACCTTGGTTCATTGCGGATGGAGCAATGCAACCACTTTATTTGACCATTGGTTCATTGCGGATGGAGCAGTGTTACCAATTTATATGCCCTTTGGTTCATTGCGGATGGAGCAATGATACCATTTTATATAACCTTTGGTTCATTGCGGATGGAGCAATGTTACCATTTCCTTGGTTCATTGCGGATGGAGCAATGTTACCATTTCCCTTGATTCATTGCGGATGGAGCAGGTGTTACCACTTTAATGGCCTTTGGTTCATTGTGGATGGAGCAATGCATACCATTTTATATAACTATTGGTTCATTGCGGATGGAGCAATGTTACCATTTTGTATGACCTTGGTTCATTGCGGATGGAGCAATGCAACCACTTTATTTGACCATTGGTTCATTGCGGATGGAGCAGTGTTACCAATTTATATGCCCTTTGGTTCATTGCGGATGGAGCAATGCAACCACTTTATTTGACCATTGGTTCATTGCGGATGGAGCAGTGTTACCAATTTATATGCCCTTTGGTTCATTGCGGATGGAGCAATGCAACCATTTTATTTGACCAGTGGTTCATTGCGGATGGAGCAATGTTACCAATTTATTTGATCTATTGGTTCATTGCGGATGGAGCAGTGTTACCACCTTATATGACTCATGGATTCATTGTTGATAGCAGTGTTCCCATATCTGTATGAATATTAAAATCACTGTTGTTAGCAGTGGATGCTTCCACTTTAGTTGTCATATGACTCATTGGGAATTTACTGGCTTTTGTGCCATCTTGCCAATACAATTCAAAATGTATTGACCCTGCGTGGCTGCACCGTATCATGTTGCGAGGTTATTCCGAATGATGGATGTAAGGAATCGTTAGGGGTTACGAGTCTATCCTCAACATGCTCGCTTCGTGGCACATGAAGACGAAGGACTCCATGCTTGTCTAAGTTTGTTCGTTGTAAATCTCGATGATAGGCTAGCCTTGTGCTATGCAATTTGTAAATCTTTATGTAAATTCTGGATCATACGATGTAATAAAGACCTTTGTTTCTTGGTATTACATCGTGTACTGTGTGTGCTAGCGATTGATCCAGGGACTAGCACAGATACACACAGAGATCGGCACCTTAAAAGGTGAGGTCGCTACAGATGGTATCAGAGCACTGTGTTGCCCTTAGGTTCGTGACCCTAGGTTTGGATTACAAATAGGAAGACCCTAGGAAATATAAGTCCAATTACCTTGTCTTTATCAACATGATCTTTTCTCTTCAAAATTTTCTCATATTCTAATCCTCAGATCATTCTAAAACATTTCCCTTCTTTCTTTAGATGACCAGCCTCATTGAATCCATCAAGGAAGGGCCTGTGATGACCATGACCCTAAAGTGCGACACTGAGTTCCCAAAGGCATTAAAGAACAACATGGAAAGCATGGGACTCAAAGGAGAAGCTGTGTACAAGGGATTCCCAGTGGAGGATGAAGGTCAAGAGTATTGGTGGGTACAACTTCACCTGTACAAAAACAAAGATGACAACCATAAAGATATGGGATGTTGGATGTTCACCAACCCAGAACTTCATACATCATTCTTCGACTCCGCCAGAAGTGCTGCATGGAAAGCTAACAATGTACTTGGAGAAAGACTAAAGCATAGACTTCTGAATACTCAAAAGTACTTAAAGGAAGTAGAAGAAGAACTCGAAGCACTCAAGACTGAAATAGAATAGACCACCATTAGTTTTTTTCCTTTTCTTTGGACCAACGATAATGTAATAACGTAATGATCATACCAACTTGTGGCATGACCATACTGGTTTGTTAATGTTTAGAACTAGATTGCTTGATGTGTTGAATGCTTGTTTCTTTTAAGGATTGTTTTATGCCTGTGTTGAGTAAGGGTAGGAATTTTATTTCCCTTAGATTCTATCTCTAGATCTAATCTTACCTACGCCAAAACCAATAGATGCCGCCTCGTCGTGAATCAGAAGTGCCAGCTTACATTCAGCAGATGATGGAGGCACAAGCTCAGTTGATGCAAGCGGTGACTCAAACCATAACCCAGTTGAACAACAACATGCAGAACAACAACAACAGTCCGCCACCACCGCCTCCACCTCAAGTGGATATGCTAACTAGGTTTCTGAGGCTTTGCCCCGAAAAGTTTTCAAGGGCAGCGGAACCTATGGTGGCCAATGATTGGCTGCGTTCTGTGAACAAGGACTTGGTGACTATAGGATGCAGTGATGCTGAGAAGGTCAGATTTGCTGCTCATCTGCTGGAAGGACCTGCAGCTAGTTGGTGGGAGAACTTCCAAATCACTCATCCCATAGCAGATGTGACTTGGGCAATCTTTGAAGATGGGTTTCGTACATTTCCTCTGGAGTGATGGATCTCAAGAGGACTGAATTCCAAAACCTCAGACAAGGTCATCGTAGTGTGTCTGAATACATAGAGGAGTTTAGCAATTTGGCACGCTATGCGCCAGATGATATCAACACTGATGCCAAGAGGAAGGAAAAGTTTCTTAAAGGGCTAAATGATGAATTGATTATTCAACTATCAGTGGCTTATGTGCCTACTTACCAGTCACTATGTGATAAAGCTATAACCTTGGAGAATACAATGAAGCAAGTGGAGAACAGGAAGAGAAAGCATAACTTTAGCAAGTATCACACTGAGCCATCACAAAAGATGTGTTCATTCCATGAGAACAGTGGAGGTCCTGAATATCATGAGCGTGGAAGAAAGAATCCCCATCACCATGGTCAAAACATCAAGGTTGTTTACCAAGAGAACAATGGGGG